>NC_046374.1:8412096-8672227 GCF_011125445.2 Fundulus heteroclitus
AATATTTTTTAACCAATTGTGTGGTGAATATTTTCTCCCCGAGAGCCCTGCGCTGTGGTAATTCAAGCATGTCTCCTGATTCTCACTCATGAATAGCTATTAATGTGTGTCTGCTTGTCAGGGTTTGTCCACTGAGTGTTTGGCCCAGAGATCTGATGTTGTCTGAATACTAATGCGCCATACTGTGTGGCTGCAGGCAGCTGAGTAGAGATTTGGTCCGGAACATTTTCATCTCGGTGATGAGAGTTGGGCAAAATGCTTAAATATCACCCTAATTTCTTCCCACCTTTTAAGAAAAAATATTCTGATGGGAGTAGTAATAAAGACCAATTAAAACTTGGTCAGGCAGGATATTAAAAAAAAAACGTTTAATCTTCATTAAAATGGACATCATCCAGTTTTTTTTTTTTCAGATAAAAGTTGTTTTATAATCTGTCTGCAAAGTTTAGGTAAAAGATGAAACCAGTCATGTTTTTTCTAGCTCGTATTTGTAATGTTTTGTTCTTCCTACATCAGTAGTTAGTAATTATTTAGCAGCACTATGATCATGCAATCCAAAAATAAGAGCTTTACCACATCATTTTTTTTTAAAGCAGGCAACCAACAAAGAGAGTGTTGGCTTTTCTGCTTTTTGCTGTGGAGTATAAAAAGAAGGGATAAAGCTAACGTAAAGATCGCATTGTTCAGATCTTTATCTTACACAATATTTCCCATAAGGCATAGGCACCACTTTCTGTGGGAGGTGCAATTCAAAGTTTCCTTTTTCTTTCTTCCCATTTCACAAAAGAGTTGCTCTTTATAAATAATAGAAAATAATAAATAATATAAATAATTAGCCATTTTATTTGTGTAGCACAAAATCTGATATCTGACTCAAAATCAGAGTTATTTTTGCTCTTTTATTCCTCATAGCTTCAATAGTAAAACTTGAGTAATGCTGTTCACAATGCCATCCACCTTGCACTGCTCTGTAACCTGTTTACAACACGTAAATATCTGTTTATGTTCAACTTTTTAGTCTTTTAAATCCTGTGTGTAAGATATTCACACTAGCGCACCAATGAGTTACAACCACACTGTTAAGCGTGTAATAAATGTGACAATCTCAACAATGTCCTCAATGTATTTTCTACCAAGCTACTGCTAATAGCTAATAGCTATGATGATCATGTGAAATGGTTTTTGGCACTGTTGCCAAGTCAGCTTCTTTTTTTCTAAAGTCTTCATTGAGTTGTGGGGTTCTTTGGGCTTATTTTTGCTAAATAAGCACAAATAAGGAGACCTGTTCATGCTGCTGCTATGGAATGTGAAGCGGCCAGCTCAAATATCCCTCCGCGTACACACGTACTCCCCGAGACGGAGACGCAACTACGCTGTCCTCCTATGCCGGGAAGATAGAGAAGTTGCTGTTCTACACTGCCCTGTTTGTGGCATGATGCCAAAATAAACTTCACTGTTAAAATAAATTAACTTCCCAGTCCAGCAGAAAGAATGCAATATCTCCATCAATTTTTAATCCTCGCTCTGTCATAAATTATCTCCACTCCACCTGGTACTAAAAGCTGCGTCAATATAGGCTCTCATTTTCTCGCTCTCTTCCCTCTTGCTGGGCAAGTAGTATGGATGGTCCTCCATTTCAACAGAAAATCGCAAATAAAATGATCTGCTGCCGTCTTTGCTTGTTTATACTCCTCCTCCATAGACACCACATCCTCATATAGAAGACAGGTAGGAAATGCATGTGGCTGAAAATGTTTGTCTACTGAAATCAGAAATGCCTCCCAGTGTTTGCACCGCCACCTATGCATTTATATTCTAATTCTAATTCTAAGCTATAAGAACACTTTCATTTTTGATGTGATATTATTAGGCTTTGTCAGAATATGTATTTATAAAAGCAATGCTTGATTTTCTCTAATTAAAAGCCAAATTAGTAACACACTGTCCATTTAAGTCATCCATCTTTTTAAATCCTAATAATTATGCCTTTATATAGCACAGCTCTATAAGGGTTATTAGATGTTAGATGAAGTAGATGTAGATTTTGTTTCATACATAAATAGCTTATATTTCTAAAGGTTAAATATTGAAGTGCGTATTTTTTCATGTATTTTAAGAACCCCTTGGATTTATGTAAATCTGTTGAGAAGAAACAAATGTGTGCTGTTAACTTAAATTGTCACAGATTTGTTGACTGAAGTAAAAAAAAAAATAATTGCTTCAAAATTTTATATTACCCACACTTTTAATGTATGATTACCTGAAAACACAATTTAGCTGACAGGAATATAACTCAGAAATTAAATCTCAACCTACAAGCTGTTTCAATAAAGCACATATAACACATTTTGGCTGCCATTTGTCTAAATAAAGACAAAATCTCGGTGTAGCTGTCAGCTGTTTAAACCGAGATCATGTCAAGAACAAGCAGACATGATAGTATTGTAAACTGGGCCTGTGTAAGTGGTGGTGCGAAATTGTGTGCAAGTACGGCACCGCTAGGGTCACTCCGGGTGGCAAAGGCCTTGTCCTCCGGAGATCATGCTCACTTTTCCTCTTTTCTCTTTGAGTCTTTTGGAAGCCAATCTAATGCTAGTCAAAGCTGATGGAAGTCTCCCTGTAATGATGCTGCAATGTGATTGGCCCTCACACCACATCCTAAAGCAAGGCTGCCCAGTGAGCCACGCAGCTTTACTTTGAAGAAAAAAACAAAAACAAAAAAAAGAGAGATGACTGGCACATTTTATAATGGAAAGGGTGACACTAGGTAAAACATTTGTTCTCTTTTACTAGCTCCTAAAGAAAACAATAGATTTTTTAAAATCTTTTGTTACCTTCCGATTGAGCCATTTCATCGTAGAATGAGCAAAGACTTCAGGATCAAAATGCAATCCAAAAGCTTCAAATCTTGGTCCCTACTGTGCAACGAATGGTGTACAGAACCATCTGCACTAAAAGGATGTTTTCAGCGTATCTCATTGATCTTTATTTCCAGAGAACGTTCAACTTGGAAAATGCTTATGTTTCTAAAATGCAGAGTTTTGCGTGTTTGCCGTAACCTGGCAAGTCAAGAAGCTTACCTTTTGGTTGCGGGGATTAACGTCAAAGAACTGTGCAGTGCAGCCATCATTTAAGGTGTTTTACCTCTTTGGTGATAAACAGTTCAGCTTCAAAGGAGCACAACAGAATGGGCGCCTTAAAGTCAGAATCTAAGCCTGTGGCAACAGTTACATACTAGAGCAGGATGGTAATGAGATAGCTACCTGAGATAATTACTACTCATGATGTCTGGCTCTCGTTCCATACCACGGGGAACCAGTTCAACTCACTACTGTTTAATGGACACTCAATTGCTCTATTTGAGACACAATTAATGCCATTTTATGCTTCGCTGTGTCTTAAAAAACGTATTGGTTAAACGAACAGAAAATGAGCCTGCAGATACGGACGGATGCATCGAATGCGGAATCATGGTGTAAAATGTCAGAGATTTGAAGAATTGAACACCTTAAATTTGCTGTTTTGCCAAACTAACTGGATGAAATTTAGTTAGCTTTAGACTAATAAAATGTACATGTGGACCTTTTTATTTTTTATTGATTTTTTTTCCCCCGACATGAACATTTTTTTTTTTATCTGATGTAGCTCTTTAAAATATACATACAATCATTTGTAATTTATTAGTTACCTATCCCTGACTGCACGGAAGAGCAAAGAGAATCATTTATCCTCGCTCCATCTTTAAAACATCTTACATCTCTACATCCATTTTGGAGGCAGTTTGTTGTAGAATATATTTATCTTTTCTTTTCTTTGCAATGTTTTAAAATATAGTACACTCTCCTTACAGCACTTTCCACACGCATTGCTTCACCTGGTAAAGATGTTTAAATATTCAGAAAATAAATTCAGACTCAATTCCAATAACAAAGTTGCCTACTAAAAATGTTTAATGTGAGTACTTGGACTGACAGTGGTAAAAAAAAACATATTTTTAGAATTAAAATTGAGGACCCCTATGTTTTAACAATGCTTCTAAAATAAATATAAGAATTTTTAAATATATATATATATTTTTACATTCTTTTTTAGTTCATCTGTATTCAATGACTTTCTGTTTCCCTGGGATGATGATACCTAGAGGTCAGTTTCTTCAGACCTCTCTGAAAAATTGGGCAGCCAAAAGAACATGCAATTAAATTAAGGCAGATGTGTGCTAAGCTTTACAAATGGCTATGAGAAAATAGTGCCAAGCTGCAGTTCCTCCTATTTGTAGTCATAGCATTAACTGAAGCTGTGGCTGGTCGAGGACCCAAGCTATTTCCACTGCGTACAGTGATCAGAATGCTGATAGATTAGGATAAAGTTCTCACAAGTTCACTGCTAGAAAAC
Source organism: Fundulus heteroclitus (assembly GCF_011125445.2). Lineage (NCBI taxonomy): Eukaryota > Metazoa > Chordata > Actinopteri > Cyprinodontiformes > Fundulidae > Fundulus > Fundulus heteroclitus. The sequence continues at coordinate 8,416,489 of NC_046374.1, forward strand.
TGCAACCAAAAGTGCCATATCAAAAGTGTCAAAAAGTCTCTATTGCTCCTGGTGGATCCTACTGAAATGGCAACATGTTGTTGGGAAGATATTTCAGGAAGAAGCTCTCTTAACCATACTGGAGGCTTAACTGGAACCATGTTCAGATGAGACTAATACTGAACAATTTTGCAACAAAAACCAAACCAAAAACAAAATACTGTGGGTCTGACATTAAAGATAGAATGCATACTTGGAAACACACCTCTTGTCCACTGTCATGTATGGTAGAGGATCTGTGATGTTCTTGGGCTGTTTGTCTTGGGAAGACCCTGGCAGCCTTGCTAGATTATAACATTGCGTGATGCTTAAAATATATCTAAAAAAAGATTCTCCAAAGGTTCCATCAATAGAATAGTCCAAATAATAACCCAAAACATGACCACACTAACCCAGGAAAAGTTCACCTGACACAAGATAAACCTTCCTCATCTCCATCTCAGTCTCCAGTACTATAGTAAACATGTGGACTCTACAGAAACGTGAACATTATAAGAGATTTTAACATCTAGCAATTATTAGAAATACAATGAAAATGAAACAAATAAATTGATTCACTCTTTATGACTAGATTGAATGGACAAACACAATTGTTTTTAATATAAGTTAGATTTGTTTGTCTTGGTTAGCGGTTTAAGCTGACATTTGTTGTCAAATGGCGCTACACACACAAACTGTACTGAACTAAACTGAATTGAGTTTTCCAGCAATATTATTTTCTGTTGTTTTAAATGAAACGTCTGATATTGAACTGGTCTTAAAATACTTAAGAACACACAGCATTCTAGCTCATTGTTGAAAAAAAAAACAAAAAAAAAAAACTACAACAATAGTAAAACATGGCCATAATGCTGAGGCAGCAGTTGAAAAACTAATTATACCCTTATGGCTTCTATAGGTGTTAACAGGGTCAGCAGCAGCCAGGTGGTGTTAATAAAAGACACTTAATTAACTGACCATCGGCTAGTGTGAGCAGAGCTTTTTGGCAGCTTCCTGCTCTGCTCTCTTGGTGCAAATTAAGATGAAGCCGACGAGGAATGATATAGGCAATAAAAGAGGCAAAAAGTGAAATTGTCTCTGTTTACAGGAATATTTACCAACTACTGTAAGAACAGAACAGCCTGGCATACATTTTTAATCTGGCTTCTTAACAACTCAAAGGACAGAGCCAATAGTTACCGGAGAGACTGGACCAGATCATAGTTTTTTTTTTTTTTTTTCAATAACATGAAAGCGCCTAAAGCCCACTGTTTCAGACTGTAAAAATAAACACAGTTCATGAGCAAACATTTGTGCTTCCACCTGTCAAACACTGGGGGCTGATGGTTTTGGTTGTTTTTTTATGACTTAGTAAGGCTGGTTCTTTAGGTTTATCAAAAACCTTCAAGGCTTGTAAAGTCTTTATACCTAAGTGTTCCCTAGTGTTAGAGTTGGGATGTATCAGTTATCCTGGGAGCAGCATACACACTTTAGACCAGGGGTATCAAACATACGGCCCGCCGAACAATTTAGTCTGGCCCTGTGGCTAAATGCATTATCATTATGTAAAAAAAATAAAAAAATAAAAAATTTCCCAGTGTCCTGTCTGGCATTGTGGCAATAAGATGCCACAAAGAGCTCACCAGATTTGACTTTCACAAGTGGACAAGATAAAAGGAAGAGAATGATAAAACAATAATTGAAAAAAAAAAATGTATTTTGTTTAATTTAAAATATGCAGTTCCTATATTGTCCACGAGGGGCGCTGTGTTTTAATTAGCAGATTAAGCTTCAGGTGTGGAAAAATTTAAAACATTTCTTAATTTTTATCTGTTTGATGTATTTTGTCATGCAGAACAGTGTTTTTAAGTTCCAAAAAATGTGAATAAATGTTTTTCAACATAGTATAATCACTGTGATCAGTTCTTATGCATAATGCACCTAAGTAAATGTTTAACTGAGTAAAAGTATTGTTGAAATTGCACATACTTTTCTTAAAAACGCTGAGGTTATTCATAATATATTGTGTAAAAGTGAAATTAATTTAATAAAAAAATCAACAACAAGTCCACTTTTATTAGTTCTATTTAATCTTGCAATGAGTTTACTCGTGTGGCCCTCTTGAGATCAGATTAAGCTGTATGCGGCCCCTCAACCAAAATGAGTTTGACACCCCTGCTTTAGACAGTCTTGGACACAATGCTACGACACAATCTATCAGATATCACTGTGGTGGTCACACATTATTTCACTCATATGTTGTGAGGAACTGTGCAGCCCTTGCATGGGAGTGTACCTAGATTTGTTTTAAGGGAGGCTCTTCTTCTTTCCTTTTTTCTTGCGTCGTGATCGATCAGCGCTGATGTGTCTGTACCATTTTCTCAGGTTTATCAGATCAAAGGTGCTAACGTATAGTTTCCTGTTTTGAACGTCGTTCCCTCAAAAACAACAATTGGAGTTCGCTTGAGGAGGAAAGACCCGGGGTCTGACAAGCTGTTCAACCGCTGACGGGGTGTGGTAGCTTTTAGGTCTTGTCAAATGTGAAGCCACCTTTATGAGAGCTGAAGCTTGGTCCACGCTAGATAATGCGACATGACAGCAATCTGAAGCGCTGCAGCAAATCCGCGACGCAAGAACAAAGATGAAAAGAAAAGCATCGAGAGTTTTCATTGGGCCCCTCAAAGTTAAATCTTGTCTGAACTGATAGGCCTTTTAGAGAAACATTAAAATGACTTTGCATAGTCAAATACATAAAATCTTAAAGGAAAGGACATAAATAAAAAAAAAAAGAATGCAAAGGCTCATAATTAAAGCAGCTTGCATTTTATAGCAGAGTATTGTATCTTTCTGTTTATTCCGTTTGTCTGTGGCTTTGCTTATAAATGGGATTATTATATGCTTTTGAAAGGCAAAACTGTAAGGAGATTGTTTGCAGCTATAGTAATCATTGTTTGTGTCTGGACCTACCCCGAGGCCCCCTTCAGAGTCGAGAGAAATTCCTGTCATGGCAATCACTCATTCCTACCGCCTCGATATTTCATGCCAGTCCTGTCCCCAACAAATAAATTAAACCGTAATACCTTGACTGTTTGGAAATTACATTGGATTGTTATAAATGATGCCGAGCTGATAATGTGTGATGGCTGGGCCGAGTGTATTCAGCGGAGCCGCGTTGGACTACACGCCAGGAATAAGAGATGTGGCACACTGCTAGATGTACATTGGGGCCAACGTGCGAAGATTAACCGGGTCTGCTTCTATTAGTCTCAAAGTAATTGTTAAGACAGCAATGAGCCGTCTGTAACTCTAATTCTCAAATCAGAGAGAGAAGTTGCACAGACCTCCAGCATTCAGATTTGATATCCGTTGTCTAAAAAAAGAAATGAAACTTAATATTTCTACTTTGCTCTGAGATAACATTGCAGAGATGATTTACTTTAACCATTTACTGATTAGCTGTAATTGGATCAGAGTTCTTAAAAAAAATGTTTTTCCTTAGGACCAGCTTTATAATATATGTTATTACAATAATAATTTCTTTAACATAGCGTCTTAATTTATTGATTTACATTTACCCCTATATGGAGCCCTTTGTAGCACAAAAATATAGTTTGGGTATATGAATACAGAACTAGAGAAATGTTTAAAAGAAACAGTTGGAGAAAGGGGGTGAGGGGTGTCTGAGACGTCTTTCAGTACCGACTGTCACAGGCCAATACCAGTCATTTTAGGTAAAGTCGGTTCAACATGGAGTTTCAGTACAGTCAGATGTGCATCCAGTCACATTGTTTTGCCTTCATGAATGGAGCTGGGGAGAACTAGCATGTGCGATTTAAAAAAAATAAATAAAAAAAGGTCAACATGAATGACTCTGGAATAACAAGTGTGATGGAGTGTACAGCCAGGAATCTGTTAACTGGACTATCTAAGGATCTCTGTGTCTTTTAGCCTTCCAGTTTTAGATCGAGCCTTCATTAATATCCACAGCTTATTACCAGCAGCTGGTGCCGAGTAATTACTGCAAGCCATCACTATTCCAACCAGCGATCAATTTTTTACTCTAATGTGACTTGTCTGCATTTATTCTCCAAGCTCCCAGCATGCATTTTATTATTATTATTATTATTGAGAACACAGCAGACGTTAATTTGTACAGTGCCTTGCCATACTATTCATACTTCTTTAAGTTTTTTTTTTTTCTCTCTTTAGTCTCAACCACAAACTTTATCTGATTATTTATATAATTTTTTTGTGGTGGACAAACACAAAGTAATGCTTGTAAATTGGAAGGAAAATCATTTTAAGATTTCTTGCTAATAAATATGTGTGGCATGCAGATGTGTTCAGTCCTTTTTACTCTGTTACCTCTTAATTAAGGCTAGTTAACTGGTTGCCTTCAGAAATACTCCGCTTAGTAAAAGTGTCAACTTATGTGTAGTTTATTCTCAGAGGCCACAGAGGTTTATAATTTAAAATGAGTCGACGGACAGCCTCATTAAGACCAAAGATCACACCAAACAGTTCGGGAATAAGCTTGTGAAGCAGTCTGGAGCAGGTTTAGGTGTCTCCCACTACATCTATCTATATAGCATTTTTAAGACACCCTGCTCAGTTGCACACTTCCTTACTTTCTTGAGTGTGCTATTTTTATAGTATTATTTTTTTTACAGTATTTTTTATGTTGTAAGTTCGCTCCTTACTGCTGGTACACCTGAATTACTCTGCTGAGGGACAGTAAAGGATCTTTTTTATTTCTCCTATGTTTTACTTTTGCAAGAAATTGTAAAGCATAGCTTTTTAACATGGTTTCGTTACACGTCCATATACTACATTAATGCAATGTCGAGCTGGCTTTTTTGTTAGTTTTTAGTTTTGCTAACCTAATTTCCTGTTGTATCTCACTTAAATAGCATTTACAGCTTAGTCTTGATCAGATAGTTCATCTTTAAAATTTCAACTACTTTGTGTTAAATGTTTGTTGTTGTTTAATTGTTTTATTTAGCTTGAATCACTGTCAGATTTGGCTAATGAATCTCGATTAGGTTTAGTAAAGAACTTTTGGGATGATAAAATATAAGGGGATTTCATAATTTTTATTTTTACTTCATATGGACATGTGCTGTTGCGGTAATGTCAGCAAAAGATAACATTTAGTCCTGGTGTTTCAATATTACAAGATCTAAATAATACAAATGCCTCTAAAGATGTGTCCCAGTCACATGAATACATTGATAGAGATATACATAATACAGGTTTTGTTTTAGAGAGGTTGCAGAAGTCTTCAAGTAATATGCATTTTCTATTGTAACTAGACATTTAATATTAAGTCTAAGTTGGTCTTTTCTTTCCTGTCAGCACACTTCCAGCACTTTGATGCCTCAGGGACATGACGTGAAACCACGGGTGTTCTGAAGAGTAGACTGACCCTGCCACAAACTGTCTTCCCTTGCAGACCTTTAATCTACTGTGTGCACTCACATAATGTGTGCACACCATAGGGGGAGTGGTGGCCTAGTGGTTAGAGCACAAAGCTTCAGTCCCAGAGGTTCTGAGTTCAACTCCCACAAGCTGCCTTTCTGGGTCCCTGAGCAAGACTCTTAACCCCCAATTGCTCCCCAGGCGCCACACAGTGGCAGCCCACTGCAGAAGTGAATTTCACCATTAATTTATTATTAATGGCTCTATATTGTGATTAAATCCAGCTGTTGCTTATTTTCTCAGAAAAAAATATGAAAACAATTTTTGCCATCAAGGAGTTTTGGATGTATCACACCTCAGTAGTTACAAAAGTGGATAATGAACTTTAGTGGATAATGGACTTTAGTGAAATCTGGTAGTTGTAGCTACACTAATGTATTGAAAATATTGCGTATGTAAGCAGTCACTGGATGCTGTCACTGATAAATCAGTAATGAGGACAGAATGTGACAGTATAATAGAATAAAATGGAATAGTTACTTTACTGTCCCAACAGGGAAATTTTGCTCAGGGAGTGAACACATGACACTGATCAACTACATCCATAAAATAAGAAAACAAACAGAATGAATTAAGTAAGAAACACAATATCCATGAAAAGAAGCTTAACTGCAAACAATGTAACGACAAAATCAAGAGTAGCACCTGCTGCAGCCCATGGCCTCTGTCATACTACTTATGCATCAGAGTAATTCTATTTTTAAAGCTACAATAGATACATAATTGGTTAAAACATGTTCTGATAAAAGAAACAGAAGGTCTACCAGTTCAGACATGCATATAATAAAAGACCACAAACACAATTGCTTCAACATGTTTAAGAAACGAACTGCTTTTGGTACAAAACACTGTTTTGTTCTGTTTTCTGAAAGGGGGAGGTGGCAGTACCTTCTACCTGAGGGGAGCAGTTTAAAATAATGCTTCTAACTCCTGCTCCGAGAGCCTGTTCCTTGACCTATCATGAGGTCAACAGTAAGAACTTTATCGTTTGGAGGAAAGGAGCTTCAGACTACAGGGCCGAAGTCGGACACAATGTCATTACGTGACAGAAACGCACATGGATGATACAAGTCAAATCTGGGCCTAAAGCCTTCCGAAAACGAACTACAAAGTGTCTTTCGTTGATTTCCAGGAGGGGTCTGTGCCGATACAGCATGTCACGCAAAGAATTGTGGGATACCTTAAGGCTTTTTAGCACCTGTAAAAGACGTTGCGGGGTTCCTAGGCAAAACTAGCTGCAGGAGGGAGCATACAGGCTTCTTTTCCTACCTCCTTCCTTACTGACTGCACTATTCGGAGAGCACTTATCAGGGCGACCGCTGACACACTTCTGCTTTGGCTAAAGAGTTCTTGTTCTATAAGGAGTTTGGATTGAGCCTTTGTTAAGGGATCTCTGTTTATAGATGTGATCCAAGTTATCCCAACAGCGTACTGGCACTCACTGTTCCTCAGTGTGGTCTTTGGCTATGCCACCAAACTAGTATGTAATACAACTAGTCACTCTCCATGAAAGTGCTACAGAATATCTTCAGTATTGATCAGTTAGAATTAAACAAAGAAAAGTAAAGCTTTTTCCATCCCTTTTTCTGAAAGTTTACTTTGTATTTGTCCCATTTCAGTTTCCTATCTAGAACAAACTCGAGATAGTCGTTAACAGTCTGAATTGGATGCCCTGTGGTAGTTTTTAGACTGGAGGTTGTGACAATCAGATTTAGTCTAAAATTGACTTACATCTGTTTTGTCTTTGAAGTGTTTAAACACCCCAATTTAGAAACTCACCCAACACCAGACCATGTTCCCAATCACTATTCTGGAGAAGGCTGGCCATGGCTGTATCATGAGCAAACTTATTCAGGTACCTATTAGGATGTCCTCTGGCACAGCTGTTTGTATACAGAATAAAAAACAAGGAGGATAATACACGGCCTTGGGGGCATCCTACTTTGGTGATGATTTTAGCAGAAAGGGAAGTGCCAACCCTCACTCGCTGAACTCTGATGAAGAAATTTAAGCAGCCAGAGGATCTACCCTCAGTCATGTTCAAGTCCATCATGCAGTCTCATCCGGGAGGTTGGATTGTGTTAACTGCAGGTGGAAAATCTATATAAATCACCTGGGTTTTAGCCACCTGACGTTGTGTAAAGGTAATAATAGTATCATCCACCCCTCTGCAAGTTTGATAAGCAAAGTGCAAGGGGTCTAATGAACCGTTAAGGAAAAAAAATCCAAGGCTTTCTAATATTTCATTATCTCTCTGTGACGTATTTCATAAAGGAGGTGTGTTATTGGCAAACATGACTCTATGTTCTACCAACTGGTGTTTACACATAAACAGCATCTTCATAGAGAAGATCTATACAGCTCTGACACACAGAAGATGGAACAAATAAATGAGTTGCTTGCAAATCCATGTTGATGAATTGGTTACACAATTAGGTATAAAGATGCACAGATCATTTTGAATGAAAAGTTAAAAGCAAATCTTCTGTATGATAACATTCAAACACAAGCTTGCACATTAGTACGCATCTTGATAACGGAGCTGTTTGAGTTTAAATATTTTCAAATGTCTTGTAGCATTATTTCTTCAAAAATATCAAATTGTTTTAACAAGGTCACAGCAAATCTAGCCATTATGCCACTTTTCCTTTGCCATTTTCAGCCCTGAACAACTCTTCTCGCAGGTCTACTATATGCTACTCCTGTTAATTATCCGCAGACCCGGTTTAACCAGCAGTGGTGAATGCCTCTTAAGCAGAGAGGGGGGACGAGACTGCTCCAAAGTGTGCCTTACAATTCAAACTCAGTTCTTTGTGAGGTTTTTTTTGTTTGTTTTTTTGCCTCTGTCATGGCAAGAACCACAATAAGGACTTTAAAACACAAACCTTTTGACCGTGGTGAAATGCTTTTTATAGCTTGGATATATTGGATGTTTGTACTGCACTGATTCGGCGGAGGGTTCTTTGGGTTAGACCCTGCTGAAGTGGACTGCAGTAGTGTGCCTCTGTGCCTTCACTTGCACTCAGTGGTTCGATCAGGTCATCAGTGAGCCCATATAGAAAGCTAAAGTGTCCTTTTTCCGCTCTTTTGTTTGCTTTAGGCGTGGTTCATGGCTTGTATATAGTAAAATATTTTACTTTGACCCATTCCTTTCATGCCGGTCCTTAATATTAATGTTGTTGCTCTTTAGTTTAACTTTCAGTCAGTGAACAGCAGTCTGCTCACATCACATTTCAGCCCTACTCCGGTCCGGTCGTACTACCTCCTGAGCAGTGACAAAAAAAAAAAAGCCCGCCTGCTAGGAATAAAACTGTAACCTAAATGCTCGTAGAGCGAAGGTAGAGCCCGGCCAAGCGGAGCCCGTGGAATAGGGGCATTAGTTACTAAATTCTCTGCTATTACTCTAGAGTCATCTCTCCATATGGCAATGCCTGTGGGTGCTCCTTTGTGTAAACGTAAAAAAAAAATACTAATAATAAATGATGCAGATTGATCATCCATCATCATGACAGACATTGAGCTTCCAGCAGAATCAGATGGCTTACAGACATAATATTCCAGGTCAATCTATCTTGTGCAACCAGCCAAGTAACTACCATCAAACTAAATAGGATCAAGGAAATATCTGATCTGACCATATAAGAAAACAGAATAATTTATCGCATGGAAAAATGTATTTAGCATGTGTTTTTGTTTTTTTTTTTTTTTAAATATAACGTATACATAGCCTAAAATAGGAAATCATGTATTTTGTTCTCAGTGTATAGCAGGATTTCATTATATTATGAAGCCTGAAAAAAAGAAATAACATTCTCTCCGTCGCCAAAAAGTTGCACTGGAACAGGAAAAACAATCAGTTTGTGTAGTACATTTTTCCCCCTTAGACTTATAGATCAGCATGAAGCCTGTGCAGGACATATAAAAATGTTAAGCATGAAATATAATCCCAAATGTGAATTCACTATGTTCCTATTTGATGATATAACGATGTACCTCATTCTTGATTCTCTAATACTCCTCAACCGCTGTATGTATATCTTAGTGATAACTGCTCTGTGGCTCCCAGGCCATGGTCAGCAAAAGCCCACAGTCGAACTGATCGATAGGAAACCCAATTGGAGGGATTAAGCTCATGAATCAACCTGTCAGGACATGAACCAGCACACATACACGTACACACTTAGCGGGCAGAATTCAGTTGGAGCTTAGATAAAGTACAGGACTCTGAAAGTAGTTTCTAGTAGGGCAGTTTGTGTTGGCTGTAAAGGCTTTTTTTTATTTACAGTACAAAAGATTGTAATTCCATTACTTGTCAAAGCATGTCTTTTATCAGTAGGACAAATTAATTGCTCCTCACCCCAATCCTTTAAAGTGCGTAAAGCAGTCGCTGTCAGATCGCTCGTGTGGAAACATTGTAGTGATTCCTGTGAAGTGTAAAGCCACTGAAGTACGTAGGTGAGGTCTGTGGTCATTGATTCAATTATGTCTGCCCTGCTTGCAATAATAAAACGTGTGAAGTTTAATTGTCACATCAGACAACAAACAAGAACATCCAATCATTCATTCAGTCGACATTCACACCGTTCACCGTCTGCAAACCAGACTAAAGTTATATTCCGATGGTATTAGGCTGACCTATGGACCGCATGCGATTTGCAATGATTGCATATAACGTCTGTGTTGTTAATGTGCAGCCATGTCAGTCATTTTTAAAGATTCCTCCTCAAATTACCTGCAATACTTTGCTGAACTCCGAGGTCCTGTAATAATACCAATCCAAAGCAAATAGGCATCTCTGTGATTTTGACAGAAATGGGCGGAATCCAATACGTGATTAGGCCGTTTTTGTTTTCTGGATGCATTTTTACTCGTTTTTGGTGAAAGAAGGGAGCTACATTGGAGTGTTTAGAAAGACTTTTGGGTCCCGGACCAGCAAAACCCTACTGTCCCGCAACACACCGCATCAAAAGCAAAGGCTTAAAAGAAGGAGCAATATCAGATGTAAATGGTGGATCACATCAGGCATTGCACTGTCGAAGCGTGGGCGGATGTTACGCGATACTCGGGGTGTTCACATCACATCCAGGTGATGTCCGTAAATTTCCGCAAAATCTAAGGTTTCGCGGATCCCATTGGAAAATAAAAAGCAGATATAAGGGGGTAATGTATTAATTTTATGAGGTCCCCAGATAATCCTTATCCCATGCGTATAGGGCTTTAGTAAGAGATTTGTGGATACCCTGATTCCAATCGGCAAATAGACCTAAACACAGGTCTGTTATTATATCAGACATTAATGCAACCGGTATTTACTCTGTCATTGCCATTTAATTACTAATTTAAGCTAAGATCCATCAGACATTAGTAGAAGGTATTTCAACAGGGTGTGATCCCATGTAAATTTTTCACCACAAAACACATTAATTGAACAACAACATACAGAATGAAGACATCTAAAATGTTTATAAGTTAAAATTCTCTACCATATATGGGCAATGATGTGACAAGTCCAGTCACTGTGTTGCAGAGTTCTAGTATGGTGTAATTAGACACACTATTAAACATACCGGGCTTTAGTCAAAGTGGGAGTTGTATGCCCAAATAAGGTGCCCAGTGTCCTTACTAAAGCAAATGTGTTTTGAACACAATAAAAAGATACCGGTTTGGGAGTGCCACATGAGCAGACACTGACATCAGCTGAGAAGCAACCAGGACATGAACAAACCCTCTGATGTAAGGTCACTGATAAAAAAGGATCTGTTGAACTACATTATTGTTGAGATATTAACTCAGCTGCAATTCAGCTTAATACCAATGCTTTAGATCTTGAATCATCTTACTCTAACTTTTAGCATTTCGAATATTTTGCTATTCTTAAAGTACCGTGTTTAAATTTCAGCAGGAGTTAGGCCCATATTTTCAACGTTCAACCTGTTCCAATCAGTGTTCTTATATGTGCGTTTCTTTGGTGAGATCTGTTAAGCTTAACGTTCAACCAGCTACCTTATCATCCCTCAGCAACCTTTGGATGGGTCTACTGTCTCCATTCCATGTTTTATAATTGAACAAAACCAGTGCAATTAGTGTTCAAGAGTCATATTTCTTAGCCAAGATACATAATGGATTGAGAAAAGAAACATAGTTGTGATCCCTGAGTTTTTAGTCGTCCATTATCTACAAGTCTCTTTGTTAGCCCAAACAAGTGTTGGCTGAGTGCAGTATTTAGAAAAATGTGTACTTTTTTCTACCTAAACATATCTGAATAGATGCCACAAGTTAAAGCCATTAATGGTGCAGGACAGCCGCTGCAATAATAACCTGATCAAAACTGAAATAAATGCAGATTTGGTTTCTTGGCTTTTATTCACTGCAGTATAAATGTGTATTTCTAGAATATAGTTTACAAGCTTGCAAAGGGCTTCTCTGTTTTCTAAGATGTCACAAAATAATCATGGTTTAAGCTTGATGGTAAGTCATTTTATAAATACTATTGTAAAAGAAAAACGTATACATGTTTCAAATTGTTCTTTCATGTTATTAATGGGAAGTAGTAGACCCCCATTTTTATCAGCACTGCTGTAGCCGGCAAGCCAAGAAGAATTCGGTCTGCTCCGCCATAGGACAAAGGCCCAGGTCCCGAGGCAAGGGTTAATCCATCACGGTGTGGCAGCAATAAAATTTATTTTCTTGGGGCTTAGGTGAACACTTTTAAAAGCAAAGGGTCTAAGGGCTGCAAGTTTGTCTGTTTATAAAAAAAAAAAAAAAAACAGAAAAGCATTCTCAAGGGGACTCTAACATTACACTTTTCCCCATAATGTGTAACCAATAATAAAAAATCAGCCTTGTTAAAGACACACATAATGTTGATTTAGGAAATCTAGAATGTTTGTAACAGAAAGTTGAGCTTTGGGAGAGAATCTGGCACAAAACATCGCAGATCCTTGCTCATACTTAACAATGAGTTTGAGAGGTTTTTCCACAACCTGTCCTTGGTTTGAACCCTTCTGGACTGTTTCTCATCTAATGATCCCACATGTGATGGTAGTGAAAAAAAAATGCATCTTTCAACAATTATGGTACAAATCATTCCCTGAAAATGTCAACTTTAATTATTTTTTTTTACAGTGTTATGTACTTTAATTAAAATGCAAACTTTTGAGAGAAACAAAATGGCCTTAAAAGAGGTAACATTGGCCCCAAAACACCAAATAATACCTGTAAAACACATACCCGAATTAAATAGATATCAATGAAAAGGATGACTTCCGGTGAAGATGGCTGGCTAGAAGACGTGTTCTCACTGTGCTCCTGCTCCCGCCCGTCTATATTACAGTATAGTACGCGCTACTGTTTATACTTTAGAGAGATATATTGATTTGGTGTTTTACGAATACGCGACGCCACAAAATACATTTATTGGACAACGAGCGATGTCAAAACAGACGAAAATACAACCACGAAAGGCGGCGGCCACCGCCATGACTGCCAGTGCTAGCCATACTGATTTGCTAGTAGCAACAGGTGACCAGCCCTCGCCTTCGGTAGACACCGCTGCCCTCGTCCGTGAAGTGACTAAAAGTATCAGTGAGGTAATGGACCAAAAACTATCTGCACTTTCTGGGACTCTGGATAAAATATCGTCCTCCCTGGAAGGACTCTCGACGCGCGTTACGGAGACAGAACAGAGAATCTCAGACGTGGAGGACTTGGTCACCGACATAACAGGGAGACTGGCTGAAGCCGAAGAGAAAATTAAGACCATGGTCAAGGGCTTTGATGATATGGAGAACAGGAGCAGGCGGGATAACATCCGCATTATTAATCTGAAAGAAGGCGCGGAGGGTCAGAGCCCTATCCAGTTTTTTGAAGCCTGGCTGCCTGCTACGCTCGGCCTGGGGAACAGCTCCGCGGGTAAAGCTCGCATCAAAGTAGACCGCGCACACCGGGGCCTCGGCCCGCGGAGTACACGTCCCAGACCGGTTATCATTAAGCTCCACAACTCCAGGGACAAGCAGCGCATCATGGCGGCAGTGAAGGCGACTCCCGAGCTTGACTACGAGGGACAGCGGATCTTTATACACCAGGATTTCTCTTATGCAGTCCGTGAGAAGCGGAGGGGATTTAACGCTACTTGCCGTGCTTTGATTGACAAGGGCATTCGCTTCAACATGCGCTATCCAGCGACACTCACGCTGACTCATAACGGGACTGAACACAAGTTTGACTCGCCGAAGGATGCGCAGAATTTCGTCAATGCACTGGACTAATATTCAACTTGGATTATTACACGTAAGTCTGCTGTGTTTATTGCGATTAAGGTACAGAGAGACTGTTTAAAGGGTGGATACGTATCATCTCTTTATTGCGACGTATTAATAGACCCACTGGACTATATGTACTGTTGAAACAGATTAACGTTTAGTTCTATAATTGACAGTAACCAGGTAATATTTTAGATGGGTGGGAGCAGAGGTGGGATCTCTTTTTTCTTTTCTCCCGAGGAGTGAGACTTCTTTTGGCTGCACTTGGTTTTCTCAACACCACCTAGTCGGTGGCTCTTTATTTTTTTTTTTGTTTTTGATTTATATATGTACTTTTAGTTTTTTTTTTCTGCTATTGTTATGTGGTTTGTTGTGTGTGTGGGGGTTCGTTTGCCATCAGAGTGTGATGGCTTGGTTCATGTCAGCACAGCCAGTCCAGGTTATAGGTTAAAACTAGTACATTTTGTTTATTGTGATGGGTCCTTTTTTTGTTTACTTGGATTGCCATTTTTATGTTGAATGAATCACATTTTTTATGAGTAACACAAAATTTGTAACACTTAATGTCAAGGGAATTAACCATGTTATTAAGAGGCGTAAAATACTCTCCTTGCTCAAAAAAGATAGGGCCCAGGTCGCATTATTGCAGGAGACTCACCTAACTGATCTTGAACACTTAAAGCTTAAGCGTGACTGGGTGGGACAAATTTACTATTCCTCTTTTAACTCTAAAAGTCGGGGAGTTGCAATATTGATCCATAAAAAATTACCGTTTACCTTGAGTAAGATCATAAGGGATGCAGATGGACGATTTGTTTTGGTTTCTGGGCTTCTGCATGGGGAGCAAATTCTTCTAGGTAGTGTTTATGCTCCAAATGCTTTTGATGGCAGGTTTTATTCAAAATTTTTGGCAGAGGCCTCTTCAGTCAGTCCAAACCATATAATAATCGGTGGCGATTTTAATTGCGGTTTAGCCCCAGAAACTGATTATAATCCACCAAAATCTCAACTACCCTCAAGAATGGTTAAGGCTACAATTGAGTTGTGCTCAGATCTTGGTCTTTTTGATACCTGGAGAATTTGTAACCCACATGTGAAAGATTTTACTTTTTTCTCACGCCCCCATTTCTCTTTCTCTAGAATTGATTATATATTTGTTTCCAGATCTGTTCTTGACAGAACTCAGGGTTGTGCAATTAACACATGCACTCTCTCAGACCATTCTTCAGTTTCAATGGAATTTTTACCACCTTATTATGATTCTTTGTCTAGATATTGGCGTCTTAATCCAACTTTGCTTAGTGACTCTGTATTTTTAAAATATTTAGAAGATCAATGGGAGCTTTTTATTTCTACAAACGATTCATCAGAGGTTAGTGCCTCTACCCTATGGGAAGCAGGCAAGGCATTTCTCAGGGGCTCTATAATTTCTTTCACAGCAGCGAAAAAAAAGAACACCTTAGCTAAACAACTAGAACTTGAACAGGATATTGTTAATCTGGAGAGGGAGTTTAAACAATCCACGTCAATTTCTGTGCTTAAAAAACTGGACGCAGCCAGATCAGCCTTGGACCAACTATTAACTCAAAAAGCTGAAACTGCAATATTCTATGCAAAGCATAGGTTATTTGAATCTGGCAATAAACCTGGCCGTCTGCTTGCCCAACTTGCCCAGGGGAAGAATGGGTCTTACGCAATACCCTCTCTCAAGGATAAGAAAGGTGATCTACACTATGAGACTAAGCTTATTAGTAAAATAATGAAAGATTTCTATCAAGAACTATATTCTTCTGAGTGTCAAGATTCTGCAGATTCTAGGAAGGACTTTTTTGATAATATTAACCTCCCTACACTGTCGGAAGAGAGAAAATTAGATCTGTGTAGACCTATTAGGACACAGGAAGTCTTAGAAGCTATCAAATCTTTACAGGGTGGAAAAGCTCCGGGTCCTGATGGGTTTGGGCCGGAGTTTTATAAGAAAATGGCTAAACACATTGCAAATCCCTTATTAAATATGTATATGGAATCATTTGAGAAGGGCGTGCTCCCACCCACCCTCAACCTAGCCCACATATCTCTGATATTAAAGAAGGATAGACCGGCCGATCTATGCACATCGTATAGACCTATAAGTTTGCTTGGTGTAGATTGCAAGATTTTGTCAAAAATACTATCTAGGAGATTGGAGGAAATTCTGCCAGTTCTAGTAAAACCTGACCAGACAGGTTTTGTCAAAAATAGATACTCTCACTCCAATGTTCGTCGACTTATAAATATTGTACAGTTTTCTCAGAGTACTAATTGCAGGGCTCTTGCCATTTCATTGGATGCCGAGAAAGCATTCGATCGTGTGGAGTGGGAGTATCTATTCGATGTTTTGGAAAGGTTTGGTTTGGGATCTGAATTTGCCAAGTGGGTCAAACTGTTATACGGGGCTCCAGCTGCAAGGGTACTGGTAAATGGTTCTGCTTCTGATATTTTTCCTTTGAGTAGAGGGACGCGCCAGGGATGTCCCCTCTCCCCTTTATTGTTTGCGCTCGCTTTGGAGCCATTGGCAGAAGCTATAAGAACTCATTCTGGGATCTCTGGAGTAACCTTGGGGGATACTGAACACAGAATCTCGCTTTATGCAGATGACGTGTTATTGTTTATCACTAAGCTAGAAACATCTATCCCTGCATTAATATCCACTATTAATCAGTTTGGCCTTTTTTCAGGGTATAAAATAAATTATGACAAATCAGAAGCTTTGCCACTTGGTGACCAGGGGAGATGGGACACTCCTGATAATTTTCCTTTCAGATGGTCGATCACAGGTTTTACATATCTGGGTATCAGGGTGTCTTCGGACATAACAGAGCTATACAAGTTAAATTTTAAGCCAACTGTGGCCTCAATCAAAAATGACCTTAATCGGTGGTTTGACCTTCCATTATCTTGGATGGGTAGAATAAGTTTGATTAAAATGAATGTTCTTCCTAGAATATTATATCCTATGCAAATGCTGCCTCTTAGAATCACCAAAAAAACATTTTCAGAGATTGAGGGATGTTTCTCTAAATTTATATGGCATGGAAAGAAGTCTAGGCTTAAATTAGGGATCTTACAATTACCTTTAGATGAAGGGGGTCAGGCTCTTCCTAACCTTCTTTATTATTACTGGGCTTGCCATGTACGGATAATTTCAGGATGGTTACATTCTTTTTTACATCTAGATGAGCCACCTGTAGATTCTTGGTGCTGTGACCCTCTATCTCCTCTTGGTTTGTTATCTATTGAGTTGGCTGAACTCCCACTGGGTGTCAGAAATAACTCAATTTTGATGTGTACACTCAAGGTTTGGCATAATATTGCTGCCCACATTGGAAGAAGAGGTTTTTCCAGTGCTCTGCAACCTTTAATTAGGAACCAAGCTTTCCCTCCAGGTATTGGCATTGGTGTATTTGATGATTGGCATTCTAAAAAAATTAGACTTGTTTGTAATTTATTTGAAAAGGGTAGTTTTATGTCCTTTAAACAAATTCAAACTAAGTATAATATACCACAAAAACACTTTTTTGGGTTTTTACAAGTGAGACATTTTGTAAATTCTCTTAAATTCCCAGTCAACCAACCTGTTTTGAACTCTATTGAAAGCTTTCTTCTTAAATTTAATGAAGATGTACTCACTAAAAAGAAATTAATTTCTCTCTGTTATGAGAAATTGCTGTCTTTGAATTTTGTTACAACTGATAAGGCCAGGGTTCGGTGGGAAACAGACCTGGAAGTTGAGCTTAGTTCAGAAGCATGGTTAAAAGCTTTTAGGTTTGCTAAGAAAATGTTTACTTGTAACAGACTTCGGGAAAGTCAGTACAGAATTCTACATAGAGTGCAGCGCACCCCAGAGTTTTTACATAAAATTCACCCTCAAATTTCCCCTCTTTGCGTAAAGTGCAATACAGATGTGGGGACTTACTATCACTGTATATGGAAATGCCCTATAATTGCTAGATTCTGGAATAACGTTTCTATAGAGCTTCGCTCGATCTTTCACCAGACAGTCCCACTGAGCCCTGTGCTGTTTATTCTTGGTCTCTCTGTAGAAGGGCTTTCTCTATCTTCAGCACAAATGACTTTACTCCGTAAACTTTTACATTTGGCAAGACGATGTGTACTGTTTCAGTGGATTCAAGGACAGCCGCCTTCTGTAACACAGTGGTACAGAGAAACGTTCAAGGTGTTTCCGCTGGAACGCCTCAGTGCCATTATAAAGGGTAATTGTAATGATTTCTATAGAATATGGCAGCCTTTGCTTGATCATCTGCCTAATGAGCTCGCCGAGCTATTACAAAAAGGGAGATCACAGTTTGGTTTTAAACATCATGTTTGATTGTTTGTTTTTGTTTATCTTTTTTTTCCCTTGACTTATATGGACTGTAGGTTTTGACCCTGATGTGTATTTGAAATTCAGGTAACGGTGTTTTGCTGGACACTTCAGATTTTGTATTAGACTTGGCTGTGCTGAATTGTTGTTGTTTGTCTTGTTTCTAAAAGACAATAAAGTATTGTTTAAAAAAAAAAAAAAAAAAGAAATCAATGAAAAGAAAAGAAACTGGTGGCAATTTCAGATCAGTGGTGTAAAGAGTGATATTGATTCAAATGGAGCTGTTTTCAAAGTAAACTCATGTACTTCTGAACCCTCTGCTTTCAAGACTTTATCTACTAATAAGTAAGTAATAAGTTGGCACCCAAATCTATTAATTGGGGTGCCAATAAAAGTGGATGCCACTGTCAAGGCCTTTAGGAAAAGTTAAGGTAAATGCACTAAAAGCATTTCCATCCATGTTTTCTGGGGACAAAGTTTCCATGATCTCCTGCCATTTCCCTATTTTCAGATTTCATGTGTCAACTGATTAGCACTTTAAAATGAGATTATGTGACACAACACAATATGCACATAACAGGTTGCTTTATTTATCTTGTGTTTGTTCTTGAGAGTTTGTTGGTGGATAAAACAAACACCTTTACGTGTCATTATTAAGTTAGAATATGGTTAAATAACTTGCACAACACCAACAACAGCGTGTGGCTGTGAAATTGTCATATCTCCATCTGTAAATCTAAGGCAGTCTTTCACACCTCAGAGAGCAGGATGTCAACCTATGTTCAGTATGAATAATACAAATCTGCTTATAGAAATATCAGAAACATTTTGATGAAACGGACCAAATAACAACAGCATCCATGCTATACGTATGCTATACGAACATGTTCTATGTGTTTTTTGTGGCTAAGGTTTGTGAGTGTGCGACTGATCCTGGAGGCCTGGCCTTGAATACGTTTAAACATCCTCCAGGAATCTGTTTGCAGCACTCCGGAGTTTGAATTAAAGTGGATTTAAGAGAGATGAGGCTTGGAGGAGAGTGAGGGTTTATAACTCTGATTGCCATGCCCACCACTCATAATGAGGTGCATTACAGAGCTGATGTTGTAAGATTAGAGTGACTTAAGAGACATGAGGAGCCTTGCAGATCAGAAGAGGGAGAAGGGGAGCAGGGGAGAGAGTAAAGAGAGGAGGCTCAGCAGAGCCTGAGTGCTTAGTAACAGGAAAGAGGGGTGCTGAGGCGGTAGGAGAGAGGTAGAAATCAGGAAAAAAAAAATCAGTGGATGGAGGAGCGATATCATATTTGATTTTAGATGGTGGCACTAAGGGTGGGAGGGGCAAGAGGAGAAAATCAGACAGAGGGGACAATAAAACCAGCTGAGGTAATATCTGCATTCCTTTCAGCATATGAGGACAGAATGGAGGCACTCAGTTATTAAAGGGTTGACAGCCGCTGACAGCAATATCGCTCCGCTTTGTTTGGCCCCTTTGCCACCCTGACTGGAATTGAAAACACTCTGAGGTCTTACCTGGAACAGTGGAAGGTGACTGTACGTTGTTAAAGACTGTCTGGGATCAGTTTAACACCCTAACTGCAGACAGTGGACGTGTGTTAATATATATTTTTGGAATCTTGAACGTTGTCATTAAAAATTTGTGTAATAATCATTTGACTATTTTAACAGTAGTTCAATGTGAAAACAATGATGTTAGATCATAAATTTAACATGTATGTCACTGTTTTTTTATGTCAACTGCTCTGAAAATAATGACACGCCTCACATATTTATGTTGGGAATCATTTTCCCGTCCCTCTCACAATTATATGCAACTTTGTTTTGGTCAGGCACATAACACCCCAATGAAATGCTATGAAACCATTAAAGGAATTTGAATACTTATGCAAAATAATCCAAATCAAAACAGTGAGCTGCTGCTTGTTATACCCTGGTAACAAGGCAAATTTGTTTGAGAGGAGCCTTTGTAACCCCCCTTCAGTTGAAAAGGCAAAAATGTTGTGTTGAGTTATTTTGCCTGCGGGGCAAATCAAAAGCCATGGGATGTTGGCTTCAGAGTGATGGGAACAAAGCTGAGATAGCACTGGAAAATATAAGCAGTATACTTCCTGATATCCCTGTGACCGCGTTACACCTGCCTGAGATACCCCCATCCCCACCTGTCCTACTGCCAGTGCTATATTAACACAGGGAAACGACTCCATGGTTGGGTATCAAGCGATGAAGCGACAAAATACCAGATGTTCATTTACACTGTAAAAACATTTGTTTTTCTATTAATATGTGTACTTGCAAAAAGGATATCAACACTTCTACAAAGTGCTATCCACTATTTGGCTATACAGGAAAACAACACAGTCCAAAAACATGACTGTTAGGTTCATTGGCCTCTACATTCTCCTTAGGGGTGAGTGTGTGCAAGAATGCTTGTTTATCCTGTTTGTCTCTGTGTTGCCCTGCGATAGACTGGTACTGGTGACCTGACCAGGTTGTACCCCGCCTCTCTTGACAGCTGGAGATAGGTAACATCATTCCTTTTGCAACCCCAATAGGGATAAGTGTGTTGGAAAATGGATGGATGGAAAACAACACTTATACGTTGTTTTATAATAGACGTTGAATGTCACTTATTTGTTTTTCCTGATATCAGTGACACTGCTATAGTTTCTTTTACTTGTTTCTGTGTTTCATTTCATATTTTGTTTGATGCATATGTTACTTATTTTAAATTTTTTTCAAAGATTGCAAACTAAGAAACAGATGATTTGAGATGTTTAAACTTGGTAATGATGGTTCCTTAATAGAAACCCACTGTTTTTCTGTGTCCTTAATAATCCATGCCAGCATTGGTCTTAATTGAGCAGCCCAATAATAAAGCTTTAAGTTAGGTATTCCTACGCCTCCCTTATTTTCGCCTGATAGCAGAATCTTAAATCTTATTCTTGGTCTTTTGTTCTGCCAGATGAACCTTGATATAATTTTTTTCTAACATTTTAAATATGGTCACTAATTGCACTGGAGGGAGAGTGGAAGCATATACCATCTATGTAAGTCTTGCTTTCTTTTTTTTCATTATTTTGGTATAATTGGAGGAAAAAAGTTGGTTTCTCATCGGAGTAAGAACTACTCCAAGGTATCTAAATCCCAAACCCCTGTTTGGATTTTTTAAAAGAAACAAAGTCATCTAACTGGGAAGGCCAATCTCCCACAGTCATGATAGCTTCAGGTTTATTTGTATTGAGCTTGTATCCTGATGCCACACTGTATTCATTGAGGCTAAGAAGAAGAGCAGGGACAGATGTAATGAGGTTCTCCAGGCGTACTAAATTTCTTATATTTTTAATGTATTTATTAATTTTTCTTTTTGGAGTGACAGTGGCGCAGGAGCTAAGGGGTTGGTCCTGTAAGTGGTTGCCAGTTCGAACCCCCATTGGGTCCCTTGGAAAGACACTTCACCCACTTTGCCTGCTGGCAGTGGTCAGAGGGCCGAGTGGCGCCGATTTATGGCAGCCTCGTTTCTGTCAGTCTGCCCCAGGGCAGCTGTGGCTACAAATGTGGCGCACCACTGTCAGCGTGAGAATGTGTGCACAATCTAGCACTTTAGAGTTCCCTGGACTTAATTAGGCGCTATACCGTTTACAGGCCATTTTTGAAATGTATCTCTGTGTGCTGCTAGATTGTTCATGAGAGATGTCACAATAGTGTCTAGAAAGCTTTGAAAGTATTCATACCAACCGTATTGCAAAAACCTTGCATTTTAACAGGGTTAGCTACACTTGAGGGCCTCTGTAGAAAGTCATTCCAAGAGCCATCTTTGTAAAAATATGGATCAATTCAGATATCGATTGTGCTGTGAAGCTGTTTTTTTTTTTGTTAGTCACCTGGAGCTGTCTTCTTCTGTTGTTGAGATCCTAGCCATTCTGTATTTTCTAATGAGTTTGTAAAGTCCAAGTTGCTGTTAGGTTTTAATAACTTTATTTATCTGTGCAGTTTCCACTGATTTCTGGCTTGAATATTACAAGTAGATCAATGCTTCATTTTGCCACAATGCAGAAATACCATGTTGTGGGAGCAGCTTTTTGTTCTTTCTTTCTTTCTCACACAAGAGGGGTTTTTTTTCCTGATAAATGAATGCAGTCCAGTATTTAGTTTCTACTTTTCCACTTTCGCTATTTTGCAGAAACTGCTAAACATGTGGCAATTCCTGACAGGCTTTGGAAGTGACAGCAGCCCCAGTTCTCTAAAGGGTTGTTGCACAGTGCCTGAGGCGAAGTTTATGGAAATAACCTTGTGACAGGAGTGCGCTGTGAAAATGAAGAATAAAATAACAAATGTTTGCCTTTTGTTGCGTTAGTGCCGAGAGTAGTTAGATGGTGGATGTAGTTAAGGTAGTATAGTGCAAGCTCTTCTCATTAAGTTTTACTTTTTTTTTTTTTTTTTTTTTTAGCAAATGTTAAGACATGGTGGACACCATTAGTGTCAGAGCATCAGAGCTAAAGTTAATCAGACTGCACTGAGCAAGATTTGACAGTTAGCTTCTCCCTGTAGGGGCAAGCAGCGCTTTCATTATTCACCAGAACAACACGCTGCTGCAGAGTGGGTGGTTCTGCTGGTTTTATAATACTGTTGCTGCCGGTCCGTCTGGATCCCCCGCCAGAAATGCTTTTACTTAGCAGCACAACTAATGCACTGCTATGCATGTAACGCGTGAAACAAAGGAATTTAAGACTTTTAATGATGAAATAATTGAATGTTTAAGCAGTATCAACTTCTGTTATACCATGATCCACGAGCTTTTGTTCTGTGGTGTTTGCTTTAAAAATCGGTGCTTCAATTTTGAAGCTATATGCAGCATTCCTAAAATATACAGGCAAAATTAAATTCCTCTTCTTAAATAAGGTCAAATATTCCAAGCATATTTTAACTAGGTCTTTTCCAACATAGCGTGACTTTTTTCCTGCATTTTATGCACTGACCAAGACTGTCCTGTAGTCCTTCATCTTTTACAGAAAATCCACAAAACAAATAGCCTTTTATATCGCAGATGGTCCTCCAAAGTTTGTGCCGTCCAAGTGTCATGTTTATGACACTTAAGGTGTTATAAAAGTGTATGTAAATGCATGTCAAATTAGGGTTTTTAAAGCGTTTCTGCTGGTTTAATTGCAGACCGTTTTGCTGCTCTAATTTCAATACTTTACAGACAAGTGATTTTGCTTAGTTTTTGTCTGTTTGCAGTTATTATGTCAGCGGTTTGCATTTGCTGTCTGCTCAAATACTGTAATTTATGAAGAATGTCTTTAATGAAGAGATACAAGGTTTACTCTAAACACACACACACACACACACCTCTTAGTTACTCTGTAATCACTGTTCTAAACAGGTTGTAATCAGCTTGGCTGGAGAGAGGCTGAACCTCTTGGCTGATTGAGAATAACCACATGTTAGGATCCTAGCTCATGCCACAAGCATTTATCCTTTATATTTATTCACGGAACAGGATGTAAATTAAACAGGTTGAGCCTGGTGAAATTTTCTATCAGAGGATCAGTGTTTAACATTTTCAAAATGTTCCCTTGAAACTAGAAGGCGCTCGAAATGTGCCTGTCGTGGTTCAGGCCAAGCTTCTGACGTACATGCAGAGGAAGTCTCAGGAGAGGATAGTCACATTTTTAAAAGTTTATTTAGTTACAAAGAGGATGACTGGTCCAGGAGGAGTCTGATAAGGCTAAATGATTGATAACTGTGTGGGAAAGGAAAGAGATGGGCATGGGGAATAAACAGTGAGTCTTGTGAGAAGAGTACTAGGAGTTGATCAAACTGGTGAGCGGAGACTAGGGGTGTAGGTCTATGTGCAGTGTTCGAAATTAACTTCCTGATTCACCGGGCAAGTTGGCCGGTAGATGTAAAAATCAACCGGCCAGGCATATGTTTTACCGGCCAAAATATTAATCCTCACCAGACCTCTGAATTTTTACTAAAAATTAAGAGTGGGATTATGTTAATTTGGTGGTGGGGGGCGTGGTTGCGGGCGTGGCCGACTGGACCCTGGAAGAGAAATCTTTGTTTCCTACCTTTGATAGGAAAATATTAAATTTATTATAAAAGGCGCAATATGAATTATCAGATTCACATCCAGGCAATAAAAACACTACAGATTATCATAATTCTATCCATGTTGGTATCATTAGTGAATGAGGCAGAGTTTCATCAAGCCTATACCGTCCAACATTTTTCCCTCAGCTGCCACACTTAAAGCACGCAGGGGTTCGTGCTGCGTCTTTACGCTGATCCTGCTGCTGGATAAACAGTGGGGAAAATGCATAAATGAAGACTGTAAAGGGCTCCTTTAGAGGGGAGAGAAGGAATAATGGGTCTGAGCTAAAGCCCCTGATGTTACAAGTTCCTTAAAATAATCCTTAAAAGTGCGCACCTAAACTATATGTCACGTAATTTTGCGTACCTGAATTCAAGAGCAAGGAACCACGCCCACCGAGGCACCGCTGGTTCTGTCGTTAAACACAAAAGAGCATGAAACACAGCTACTGACTCTACTATTGATTTCAATTGGGACATTTTGGTACGAGTGGAAGGACATTAAATGTAGTGATTCACGTTTTGATGGCTGGTCGTTGATAAAAGCACCTGGCTCCGAGAGGGCGGGGGGTTGGGGGTGGGGGGGCGCAGTAAGAGCGGTGAAGCACAGAGACACAGCGTGCGTAGTTAAAAAAAATGCAGAATAAATAAGAACGAAACTTATAAACAGATTAATTGGCGTTTTAGACTGAATCTGGTTAGAAGATCTGTTTTCTGATCCAGCGTTCAGCCATGACTGGTTCTGAATGAAGGATTTAACTTTTGAGTCGCTCTCCCCCCTTGCCTCCTGCTCCGCAGAAGGCGGAGTTTAGACTGAGCTCTGGATGGACAGAGCTGTGAACGGGTCATCCGCAGCCCAGATGGGTTTTGTAATTTATTTGGTACAAACATTTACTCACCATGTGGCAGCTAGCCCTCTGAAATTCACTCGCCAAACAGGAAATTTACTCGCATTTGGCGACTGGCGAGTGTTAATTTCGGACCCTGTCTATTTGGTGAGCTCTGTTCCAATATGAAGTAGATTGTTGGGTGTTGGAGGGTGGACAGGTAGTCTGGAGGTTTTGGAGGAGTGAACATCTTGCAGTTTCCAGTCGTGGAGGAAATTGGTTGTTAGGTAGGTTATGATATGAGCAGGTATGAAGTGAGAATCAAATAATCCAATAACGTCACACAATGGCAATGTCATGAACTAGAGAGACAGAGAGACCCAGTATTCAAATCAAACAAGTGAGGTAAATGAAAAGGCTTTAATAAAGCTCAAAAATAGTTCAGACAGGGATAAGCAGGCTCGGTGGTCAGAAAACAGTCCAGCATCCATACACAAAATGGCAGTCCAAAACAGGCAGGGATACAGACAAGCTCAGATAATCCAAAGGCAGAATCAGGTCGGCAAAACGAGTAAGCAGTCAGACAGGGCAGGAAAAACAGGTTCAGGGATCAGGCTGGCTCAGAAGTCAAAAAGGCAGATTGGGTCAATATTCACAGGACTATCAGAAAAGATCGCTGGATAAGACTCACCAAAAGGTTAAAATTGATTTGGCAGATTGCAGGGGGCAGAGGCAGGTATACGTAAGTAGGGGAGTGAGCAGGTAAATGGAGTGAAACTAATTACTGCAATGGGTGGAGCTAATCAGGGGAAGGGAAGTGACTGGAAATAAACTGAAGCTGATTGGATGGTGACTGGAGAAGGGGAGCAACAGGGTGGTGACTAAGAGTTGAAAGAATCCTGGCAGATGAACTGAATAAAGGCTGGCGAGTGAACTAATTAATCAAATAACAAACATAAACCATAACGAAACCCAAATCATGACAGGCAGATCCAGGGGAGAATTTTACATGTAAACACTTGGGTTGATGCTCAGGCATCAAATGACACTGCCCAGCCCCACCATCCATGGTAACCCTGCAACCCCGTGGGTGAAAAAGCCCAAAACAAACACAGAACACGCCAAAATCTCTGACAGGGTCACTATGAGTTTCTTGTGATGTGATAACATTGATGTTTGAAAGCTTTATAACAACAATGCAAAACATGATATAATATATGTTATATCAAACAGATTAGCATCAGGTATTCCTACAGCTCGAAAGAAAGTTAAACTGATTATTTTACTTAGAATGTTTTATCTAACATTTGTTTGTTATTATTTAGAATTTGATCCAAAAGAGTAAGCCAGAAAAGAAGACAAATGCTAAATTTAATTGTGTTGAGTAAGGATGCAGGATCTATTTGAGCTGCCGGCTTGGCCATGTCACTCTTGTAAAAGAGATTTTCATCTCAATGAGGTTTTTTTCCCTGGTTAAATAAAGGAATCTATCTATGCAGTGCACAGACTCTAACCTCTTAACTAATTTCCATCTGTAGTCTCTGTGGCATGTATGATAAATATGCGTATTGCGCAAATATTAGAACATGGTCTGATTTTTACCGAGTATAACAAGCTTATAATAGCTGGTTTTAAGCAGTCGGCTGCTTAACAGATATGCATCTTCTCTCCAGCTGTAGTTGTGAATTTGCATTATCTAAAAAAGAGTGATGGGTGGCTACATGCAGGGTTGTTATTAGGCTATAGACCGGGATGCACTGTGCCAGCCACATGGAGAGGACACAATTGTCATGACAGAGTGTATGAGCAACTATATTAACTTCTGAATTCTGTGTTATTTTTATTGTTATTTTGTGGATAGCACAATCGGCAACAAAAATGTTGCCCCAATAACAAACCCTGGATCACCAGTGAACCGAAGGGGCTGATAAACTAGAAATAAGAGCCTTCAGAGAGGAAGAGAGTGAATTCCTCTTCCTCTCCTGCCTAGCCAAACAGACATCCCACCCTCTTTTGACCTGAAGCTTTCCTGTCACACCTCAAATGTTTAGTCTTCCACCTTGGCCATGCACCCCTGTGCTTTTTTAAATGTTTATCTTTAACTTTGGCCTAGTACACATGTAGGCGGGTCTTTATAAGAGAAGAAATATCTCCCCCACACCGTTTTTAAAAATAATATGGTACCCATAGTGTCATTTTTAGAATAGTTTTCATTCACACAAACTCGCACAAAAAGACCACTGAGCATTGTTCTAAACACACCAAACGCATAGGGAGCAGTGTAACGCAATGCTAATGTTTCCACTGTATTGGGAGGGAGAGTTGGATTAAAACAGCTGACCTCCAAGCGCTCTTTCTCCTTTGCGCTTCAATGTATTGGAGCAGCTGAGCTTGCAAGAACAAACAAGCAAAAAGCGTCTGAACTGTGATGTTTGTAATGTTCCATGTATGCTTTTACTTTAATATCTCAATACCAAGGTGAAGATAACGATAGAAAATGCTGTTGATCTCAAAGTGATTTACTCCACTTTAACATTGATTAGACACATATTTTAACCAGTAGACTACAACACCAATGTAAAAATCAGCATCTGTCTCACAGCATCTGTTTTTCCTCCACTGCAGGGACAAGTTTCTAATAATAAACGTCAGCACCACATTATTGGTCGCAGACTGTGATGTGCCGTACCCTGAAACTCTGTTTATATACACAAGCAGGCACAAAAACTGGCCACCACTTTGGTCCGAGTTTTAAGAAATTATCATTTTTGGTTTTGGTGTGAATGAATGGCCAAAATGCATCAAAATTGAATTGGTTTCCCAGAAATCCGGCTACATGTGGACTAGGCCTAAATCTGAAGATGCTTATGCTCCCTTTTCCTCTCACCTCTACCAGTATGTCTCTAGAAGTCAGATGAAGAGGAAGCTGGACAGACTGAAACAGAACAAGTCTGCAGCTCCAGATAGTATTAACCCCAAAACCATGCGCACATCAGCTCTGTGGAATTCTCCAACACCTCTTCAACTTCAGAACGTTCTATTGTTTTGGAAAACCTCTTGCCTTGTTCTCCTAAAGAAACTCACCCATACATCCTCATTGAGTATAGACCTGTTGCCCTGACTTCCCACTTCGTGAGGGTCCTAGACAAACTCCAATTGGCCTACCTGAGTAAGCAAACAAGTAACCGTCAGGATCCCTGCAGTGTGCTTCTCGCCTCAGAGTTGAAAGTGGAAGATGCCACGATGCACCTGCTTCAACAAACCTACTATCTATCAGGTGGACAAGGCAGACAGCACTGTGAGAATCATATTCCTTTGTCATTTTCATGTCATATCATTTTCCTTGTCGGAAACTTCTGAAGATTTACACCTGACAAACAGAACACAGTTTGTGAAACTTAAGCGTTGTGTCTAACCAGGTAGTCAGCAGTACAGAAGCACCACAGGGGACTGTTCTCTCACGATTACTTTTCACCCTTTGCACCTCAGACCTCCAGTACAAGGCAGACTCCTGTCACCTGCACAGATACTCAGACAACGCTGCAGTCATATGATGTACCGGAACTGGTAGCCCACGTTGTGGGATGGTGTGGAAACAATCATCTCTTGCAACATGTGAATGGAACAAAAGTGCTGTGTTTGGCTTCAGAGAACCCGATTTTTGAGCCAGACACAGTGTTGTGTTTAAAAGCTTCATTGTAAAATAAAACGAACGAGAGAAGAAGCAAGACGTCAAACTGAGCGGGGAAAACAGGCGGAACTGATGACAGACTGAACAGGCTGGTGGCAGGCAGACAGGATAGTCCAGTGGTCGTGACAGGAATTCAAAACCAAAAAAACAGTCCAGGTCGTGACAACAGAAAGCTGATGAGGTATCCGGCGACGGCAGGTCAAGCAGAGACTGCAACACAGGAAAACAGCTCAGGCAGGTGGTGCACACTGACGCAGGGCGGCAGCTCACACAAGGCTGGAAGACGATCTAGAGCTGACTGGCTGTGAGAGGCAGGTATTTGTAGGCAGGGTCACAGGTGGAAGGACTTGCAGGTAATCAGGACAGTGGCAGGTGAAGCTGCTCCACCTATTAGGTGAGTGGAGCAGAATAGAAGGTGGAGAAGAGCCGGCAAGTTCAACAAACAGCTAGGCTACAAGACAAAAAGAGATTTTTGTAGATTCCAGGAGAAACAGGAATAAGTCCAGGATTATTTCCATCATGAGAGAAAAAGGGGGTAGTGTAGTGTTATTCATGAGCGAGTTGCTCAAAGGAACAAAACTTTCACATGGACAAACTGAATGACTACAGTGTACATGTTAGAGACTATTCCACACACATGTTATGACAGTTAAAACACAATTTTATTTAGATTTCTCTCGGGAAAACCTCCAGTGTGGAACTCCTGCATAAGTTTGAAATATGACGGCGCCGTCGCCCTGTGTCTGCTGCACTGTCAGCTGCTTCATTCACACAGCAAGGATGACTAATGGCTGGCGTGGTTCAGACCGCTGTGAACGACTCACCGTGGCTTCGTTCACAGCGCGGCGAACGAAACAGGCTGTTGACCGTTCATGCTGTGACTCAGCCTTTGAAGCCGGTGTAGTGCCGTGAACAGACATGCAGTACACGCAGTACATGGACTGAACGGAGAGTGGCGCTGTGTCACTTACTCACATACTACATCAATGGACTAAGACAGGACAGACAGATGTAATTTGGGATAGATAATATAGTCATTTATCTAACAGATTTTTTTTCTTCTGATGTAGGCAGGAATTGTGTCTTTTTTTGTCCAAAAGTTGGATTTAGAGATTTTTTTTCGTTTTGCCATGTGAGCTGACTGAACACAGATTGCTAGAACGTCAAATAGGTTAAGGAGAGAGCCTGGAAACTCCATCTGATCTTTATTACCTGTTTTTAACTGTAAAGGAACCAAACACAACAAAACAACAGCTGTAGATGTTTATGTCCACAGCCATCAGCATGTACAACTCTGAAGAAACCTGCATAATATGAGTTACAACATTTAATTTACCCTCAGGAATAAGATAGTATTTTTCCTTTTCAATTTGAGTTTAGTATCTACACCATTACTGTCCATAATTTTCTCAACCAGAAATGTTTTACAAGGTGCTGAGCATGTCCTTTCCATAAGAAAATGGAGATTTCATCCAGTATGCTGAACAGAACTGCACAGCACCAGGGGTGGGTGGGGGGGGGGGGCAGTGCTGGGTAACTCTATGCTGGAAAGACCTGCACTCATCCACTTTGTTCAAATGAAACATTGAATGGTTTCGAAACTGACTTTTCAAAAACATACCAGGAAGATACGTTCATATTTTCTAAAGAGAAATAAACACACTAATCAAGATCAAAAGTGAAGATGGTTGTATCTAGGTATCAAACCTCAGAACTAATTTATGTCTGTTTGTGGTGGTAGGGTAATTGGACACATTCCAGTGCGTTCCCCTGTTTACTTTTCTCTTCAGTGGTGTTATGTTGTCATAGTCAGCAGACGTAAAATGTTGTAGATGTTGTAGGTGGTTCAGACATCTTGCACGAGGAACTTGTATATATTTGTACTACTTGTGTAACAAATAATCAGTAATTCTGAGATAGAATGGAGAATTTTTTACCTAGTAAAAAACTGAGGGATTATTACTGGAGGGGGAGTGTGGGGGTGGCGGGGGGGGACTCACACACACGGTAAAATGTGCACTTGGTTTCTTTGAATTTTCAGTCCTCTTTTCTGTCGAACTGGTCATAGCAAGGCTGTCTCAGCTTGAGTCTTTCATTGTTGTCCACACAAGACTCTTATACGTACATCTGATCAGCTTTACAACTGCTGCAGCTCACTTTCCTAAGGTGTTTAATTATGTTGCCGAACCACGGGGCCTTTTTGTCGAGCGTGGCTTCCAACAATACGGCTCTGATTGTGGTTTCGGACAAACAATGGCGCTGTGATTTCAGCCACTCGTTTGGTGATTGCTTTCAGAGTAGGCTTTCTAACTTGTAGAAGGGGACAGCATCGGCACCCCCTCAAACACTACTTTACATTCAGTTTCCTTGTGTTAATCTATGAAAGGAAGTAACTTTTAGTGTGTTTTTTTTATTATTTAATGAAAAGCCCGGCAACTACCAACACTAATGTTATAGCACTTGATTTTAAACAACAATCATATTACCTCCTGTAGATTCCAGCATGCTCCATTTGCATCAGACAGCCGTACAAAAGAACATTCAAACGTCCTTGGTGAATGTAACCCCTTTGAAGCAGCCTGAATATAGTCTTGTGTTGTGAATTGTACTCAGTGAAGGACACGGGGTCTGATGGGGGTGTAAGCTTTGATTCAGAGAAACACAGAGAGAAGTAGGAGCTCACTATCTGCTGAATACCTGCCACTAGGCATTGATTCCACCTGCAGCAGGTGGTGTGACCCGAGAACGGGATACTCGCTCTGCCAGACAGTGATAGATGACTATTGGACCTCTTTGTCATGAAGAAAAAGAGCCATTATTAATACAAATTCACCGATGGGTTGAAGGTTCCTGCTGAAATCAGCCTATTATTTCTTAACATTTATTTCAACTTTCTTTCCTTTTTTTTAAATGTTTCAAATTCAGAAAGTATATTTTTTGTATACATCTGTTTGATTAGGGAAAATATAGGCACATTGAATATTATTGTTTACATCCGGGTATTTCGCACATGCGCACAACAACTATTGCCAGCCATAGCCACGCTGACGTGATAGAACAGTCCCATGAACAAAATGAAACCTGGAGATATACATGTTATTGATTTAGATCATGTTTGCACAGGGGGTCACAAAAGGTACACAGCCAAGCTAACCGTATTTAGCGTAAAGCTTCCAGACCTATTTCAAATAGCTGACAACCTATGGGTTGTCAAGTCTTCAGAATTGACCATTCAGTATGGGGACATTTACAATAATCTCATCAACATGCCTGGGCTTTACACAGCAGAGGCAATGAAGGCATACAAGTCATTAGAAGGCTATGACATTTTTGTCTCTGGACATGTTGGGCAGATATTTTACCACAGCAATGATCCCATGAACGCAGTGTGCTTCTTGAAGTGTGCTGTGATGCCATCACAGAAGGTAGCTAACAAGATAAAAAACATGCATATACGCAGTTTAATGGCCTTCTAAAAGTTGCTGTGCATCTGTTGAATAATTGTAGTGTTCCATACTAACTATGCTAACTATGCTAGTAACAGCAGTGGCTTTGCGCAATAGCTGACTATTTTGAAAAATGTAAATGTTCTCATTATATTGTGTTATTTAAACTTAAACACACCTCCTGTTAAGTGAACTGAACAGATTCTATCATGAGACTTTGGCTCCCACGACTTGGGTGGATCATCCAGTCAAACTCTCTTCATTTGTTTACCTGCATCTCTATCTGGCATTACCAGTGCAGCTGAACTTTTAGTTTCCTTTTTAATTATTCACAACTCAATGTAAATGCATTTTTGCACAAATTATTTTTTGCACGATTATTTTTGCACATAAAAACGGTTTTAAACATTCTCCTGCACACTGTGATTGCACACTGTTTTTCTCCTGCATTGTTTACATTCTGATCACTGCTGCATTTTTACAGTGTAATGTTGCCTTATTCCACCTGAAATCTCACTATACTCTTATAAGCTGTATGCAACGAAATTTTGTTCTGTATGCACTCTGTACATACAAAATTACAATAAAATTGTCTAAGTCTAAGTCTTCATGGCTTTCACCTTATTTCATCAGCTGGATACCTATGAAATTTTGCATTATTGTCTTTATTCCATCTATTTGTGAACCCTACAGCGCTGCAAGTGTTAACCATACTGATTACTGTATGTCACGTGTGCATTTAAGATGTAGCGCATTATGTTAACAACTTGACAGCAAAAAAGGCAGTTATTCTTAGCGAATATGCAATTTTTTTTTTTTGCCCTCCAGCAGGAAGCTAAGGAGTGGGATCTCGCACGTGTGATGTCACATTTCAACATGTCTATGGAAACTGTATAAGTGTTGCTAAATACTGTTGGAGCCTGTGCTGAGGAAGGTGCCTTGTGAGCATCAGGGCCTTCAGACAGACTCCAGTGTGTTAAAATATTAAAAATGAGACATCTGTCCTCGTTCCGAAGACACAGAGAAGTGAGACAGCTGGCTTGCTGGTCCCTTGTGATGTAGTTACATGGACAAAGGCAAAGATAGTGAAAATGTAATCCCGTTGAACCGGTGTTTTGCAGTTTCCCATTGCAACACTTTTCGCCTATATCTCAAATGTAGAGATTTCTATTTCACTGTATGTAAGATATGTCTTAAAACACCAATAACGACAGTAAAATAAAGATGTTTCAACCCTATTAATCTTTTGTTGCAAAACATGTTTTTGTGTTGTATATGTTAGCAATAAATCCATTTAATTGGTCAATGTTACAGGTGTGCTTTAACTGTATTGTGTGTGATCATCATACATCCTTATTTCTCTTATTTTTTATTATATAACTATGACATAAGTATTTTATCATTTAATATTCTAAGTATTCTGTAAATATCTTCTTTTTATTCAGCAGACTTATTTTTCCCTTCTAATATCCAGCTTAAATATATGGGTCACAAATGATCCATCTACATTTTTGATTCATGTGTGATACACGGGTACGATGTGCAAATGTAAAAAAAAAAAAATCATACGTGGAGAGACAGAAGAAGTGATCTACTAAACTGTGGGCAGAATGTTGTCCACCAAGTGGACTCACACAGATAAGTGAATAATGTGAAATCATCAACTTTAGCACACAGCTTTTCTAATGTTTCATAATGTGCATTTGATTGTTTTTATTAATACAGTAAAATAGAATAAAAATACAATAAAATGCAACTCATTATGGAGTTAAAATTCAGAGATTGTGAAACAAACACATAGTAATCTCTGAGGCGTGCAAAAATTAAATTTGCCCTACATGACTTTATTCACCTTGGTCATATTTTACCCATTTACAACCATTATAGATACAGGACAACTGTGCTATCTGTTAGCAGAAGAATCTGTTTGTGTTGTGTTAATGGTGAAATGTTTAGCACTTATTGCTAAAGTTCTTAGCAGTAGTAACTAAATGTCAACAGATTAATTTTTATTTGATGTAGTAATAGAAAAGCATTTTTATGTAGGAAATGAAAGGCAATAATTATAACAAGAAGCTATTCCAATAATACTAGGAATGTTCAATCATAAAACAAATTGATTTTAAAGGATAAAGCAATGAACATTCACCCAACAAGAAACCTGGGAAATAAATGAGGGTCTTTTGTTGTACATTATGAGAAGTGCGCATGTGTTGTACGTCCATGAAATCATTTAGAAAGACTGAAAATAACTGTTTTGAAAGTTTGGAAACTGAAAGCTGTGACTAGAAATGTGGATTTATTTGCCTACATATTAGGATGAGGTCACAAAGTTTAAACAGTAAGTTAAAGTTTTACATACTATAGTTTTATCACAGGCAGGGTTACCAGAATTGATTCCACTTCTCAAGAATAATAAGACATGATTTGTCATTACCGTAATTTTCACAAAATCACCATGCATTTAAATATTTTGAGGAAAGAAATATCAATGGATCTAATGCATCTACATTTTAAGTGTTTTGCCACATTGATCATTGTTAGATTTAGAAGAACAATGGGAAAATGTGCAAGCCAGTGAATGCTGTTTTATCTACAAAATACAGAATAGGCAACATTGTGTGTGGGTGTATTGCTGCAGGAGGGACTGGTGCACTTCACAAAATAGATGCTATTATGAGGAAAGACATCATGGGGAATATTAAAGCAACATCTCAAGACATCCAAGACTTTCACCCATGTGATAATGTTTAAAAGGCAATTCTCTCAAATACAAAAGAATTACATGGAAAAACAAATAGTAATCTGTAAATCATAAGAAGTAAAAAAAAAAAAAAAAAAGTCAAAACATTCAGTAAAACGCCTTTTTTTCAAGCATATTCGTAAAGTAAGGACAGAAGATTATGCGTGTATGTACATATCTGGTTTTAACTTTTTAATACTAGCGTGAGCGATGGCTTCAGCAATACAATGCTAATAATATTCTTTTCATCCACTTACTTCACCTGATTGACATACTCTGGATTATTACTGTGTTTGCTTCACTGTTATTGTGAATTCACATGCCCCGGAGATGCTGTGATTTCTGGTATTATTTCAGCTACTTCCAAGGTGCAAGGAGAGGAACAGAGGTGTGTGTGTGTGTGTGTGTGTGTGTGTGTGTCTTTGTCTTTGAGAGTGTGACATTTTTTTTAACAGTTGCTTTTTTTTTTTTTTTTTTTACACATTTCTAATACACGCACACCTGCTAAGGCAGTATCCCTCAAAGTAATTTACTTAGCAGACCTAGGTAACACATCTATCTACACCACTTCTACTGTCTTTCAGTTTTAACAATATAATTGCATCATTGCTAAATGTTTTGTAATACCAGCATTCATAGTTAAATGTCCAATGCTGAAGAAACCACCCTGAAAATATGACAAATAAACCACTTCTGGGATTAAATAAGTAAATAAATTGCAGGTAGGAAGCCTGTGGGGGTGGACAGGTGTATACTGGAAGAAGTGAGAAATGAGGGATGAGGTGGAAGCTTTGCATTGGAGGAGACGAGGATGGCAGGATGTAGGATGTAGGAGGAGCATTTTTTTTAATGTTGTTTTAGTTTAAGACCATATCAATGCTAAATTGTCAGACATCTTTAGGACTATATATGAGGGGGAACATCATGCAGAGAAGTGGTCATTATCCAGCTCCTAAAGTCTGTCACTGTCAAGCTTATTGGATGTATTTCACATTTGAGTAAACCTGTTTAGGGTCTGATTGTATCAATTAAAAGCTCTAGATTTACATACTTGGTGTTTATGATTTGTACATTTAAACTTGTGACAGGAGTGGTTTGAAAAGAGGCACTTTACTGCATTCTGCGACCAACATACTCATGCCAAGAGCACGCTTAGTTTTTAAATAATCAGTATTTTTCTCTCCTGGTGGATCTGAATCAAGCTTTAACCCTGTCTATATTATATTCTAGTGCTGGAAACACCTCTTAAAAATACCTGTTGACTGGTTAATGGTCTTAATTTGTTAAAACCGGATCATTTATCCTGATGGGGTGGTTTATTCCTTGTGGAGAAATGACACAGCAGTGGTCATTCACAGAGTGATGCCGACTAATAAGCAGCAGCAATTAAATTTTTCCTTTGAGAGTGTCTGATTATACTTTTGAAAAGTGTGCTGTTTGCACTCCTACCTCAGGTTCTAAGTCAACTGCATGACCGTTCAATGCCAGAATTATTGTCTGCTTTTGAAAACAGTGAACCATCAATATGCTGTCATCAAAATAAGTTAAATCACATACATTTACTTTTTTAGTCCTGTTGTTTCTCTTCTCTGGACTATATGGCATGTATTACCTACACGTTGATCCCTGAGGTGCATTTGCGGCTTAAATGTAAAGTGTGTCAACCCAAACATAGCTAAATTCACCACGCTTGTTTTACTGGAGCTGTTGAAACCTAAAGGGGTCTTCAACACGTTGCTTCATTCGGAATATTTACTGATCGCTTTAAATTTACTTTTGACTGTGTTTGACCAAGCAGGTCTCGTAAACCCTTTCTATATAAGTCTTCTTTTTTAAGATTTTATAATTCCAACAGAGAATTTGTGATTAATTGTTAGCTGAATGCATAATAATTATTTTGTGTCAGTGTCAGGTTAACATTCCTTCTTTTAAAATTAGCCTTCCACCTTTTGTCAATAACCTGACTTTGGAGTCAGGTTATTAATCTGTAAGTAAGCATACGTATGTAGTTAGAATTTGAACAGAAATAAAAAACAGTATATTAAGTATCTTGCAGTGTTGAGAATTTATATGGGATGTGTGGGAGCAGACGGGTAATCTTTGTTTGAAATTTGATGGTACTGTTTCCCTATTATTGCAATTTCTTGCTTTCACTGTTGGCCTGAAACTTTCCAGGTTGTGCCCCAAGGCTGTAAATGTAAGAATGAAAATGTCTAAATCAAAGTACATTTCCAAACTAAATGTCCTTGCCGTTCACGTGAATTTAGAATAAAACAAAAAAAAAAGTAACTCTCAGAGTTCTTGTTGCTGCTCTTGGGAATCATGCACTGCTTACTTTTAAGGCAACTGGCATTTTAGGCATATCTGTTTCTCCTCTTATAGTTAGCATCAGTCTCTAAAAATCTTCAGTTCTATTGTAGCAGCATATAGAGAAAAAGATTATTCTTAAGCTTTTTTGTTGAAAAAGACAGGTCTGGCTAAAGGGGAGCTTGGGAAATGCATCAGAATTTGAAATTGGAGCTGAAAAAAAATCATTTCATTTTTTTCACTTTTGGATTCACTTATTTTGCCAACTGAGGTAATTCAATTTACGGTGAGGATTGACTTTTTTTGGACTAAAATACAATAATCAGTTAATGAAACTGAACTGTTACTTACTGAACTGTCCAGCAGTGAGATTAACATGCAAGCAATGTTAATTTTTTATGTCTGAGAATTCACTGGACCTCTGTGAGCAACATCATACCTGCACACTAAGGGTACACCAGTACTACCCCTGTCCAAAACCTGAGATTAAACATGGTTTACTAAAATAATCAAATGACAGCAATAATTTACTTTTAGATTACTTAGTTCACATACAACTGGTTTAGCCTTATTATATGAAAAAGACAAAAAATTGTTAGATTTCTTTTAATGTGCTGTACAGCATGTTTATGTCAGAGTAGGGGTCATGCTGAGGAAGAACTGAGAGACATGTATATCTTTCAGAGTTCCATTTTTATTGCCATTAAATTATTCTCATGTTGTGCAGTGACATTTAGCACAAACTCTCTTCTCAGTCTGCTCCAGGGCAGCTGTGGCTACAATGTAGCTCACCACCATCAGGGGGTGAATGGGTGAATGACTGACCAGTGTGAAGCGCTTTGGGCTCGTCGGACTTGATAAAGCGCTGTACAAGCACAAGCCATCTACATATTGCTGTAGTCCTCAGGCCTGCACTCATATAGAAACGTATAAACAGAGCTGCTTTTCAAAAACAGGTAGAAGAAGAAGGCTGGTCAGAAACCAGCAGCACGGATAAGGACTCCAACTGCAGCTGCTAATGCCAGCAGAGCAACACGAAGATGCTTAAATCTGAACCATTTTATTGTAGCTGCGGTTTGAGGTTTAAGACCCTCATCCTATTGGAATTTTAATCTAAAGTCTTTAGCAGCCTCCAAAAGGTTTTCTTTTAGGATCACGTTGCACCTGCCTCCATCCATCTTCTTATCTAATCAGATCATTCATAAAGAAACAAATAAATTTCAGAGAGTAGCATGCATATAATTTGTTTGAACTTTTTGACTTTTTTGTGAGTGTTGTTGAGCCACAGAGATTTCATTTTAATCGAGAAACGCATTGAATAGACTAACTGCTGGTAAATCTGTGTAATATGTATTGTTACATTTGCAGCCCTTGGCTGTGCAATAATTGACACGTTCCTGTTTAAACTATTCCTTGATCAATAAAATATGGGTCACCACAATATTTTTTATTGGGCTATATCATTTCGGGACTGATTCCTCTTTACCTCATGTATGTCAGGCACCATTTCTGTTACTAAAACTCAAAATATGTTTTTTCCAGTTCACTTCGATGTGGTCACCTCGCCTAAAGTAAGCTCAGCAGCTTAGGCTTTGTTTAGCCCTGCAGCAGCATCAACACAGGATCAAATTCAGAGGAATTCTAAGGTCTCCCACCTCTCTGGGCCCACTTCAGTTTGTAGGTCGACATCAGTTACGACTCGGCACTCGATGCTCACCAACTCTATTGATTCATAAGAAGTCAACAAGTTGCCAGTTGTAACTTTCTGTCATTCATTTTTTAGGTGAATGAATGAAGTTAATACCGATCATTGCTATTCAAGACAATTATAAGAGAGGAAGTTGATTTTGATGATACAGATGGTGCCGCGGATGGTACAACACTCATTCATACTTATGTCCATTTTCACTGAGCAACTCCTAAATGGTAAATGGCCAATACTTGTTTGGAGCTTTATCATGTCTGTCTGCCCTAATTGCTTTATATTGCATTCAGTCATTCACCCATTCATACACCGATGGTGGTAAGGCAGATTGTAGCCAGGCAAAGTGGGTGAAGTGTCTTGCCCAAGGGCACAATCTTTCTTGCCCAAGGTCAGAGCAGGAGTTTTAACCAGTAACTGATGAACACAATGGACAACGCTGCAAAACAAAATGAGTGTATTACACTTTCACAAATCGAAACATCCTGTTTCTTTTCTGTACTTAAAAGAACCCATACTGTTTAAAAATGTATTCCATTAATCTGTGCGCTGTGAGCACTATAATTAAAGTAAAGAGGATTCTGGTGGATTGTTTTACTTATATATGATTTTATTATTACCCAGATAGACTTATTTATGAGATTAATGATTTTTTTAGATTTTACCAAGCCTACAGGATTACCTAGAGAAGAAAAAATAAAGTCTGGAAAGAGCGGATATCATTGCAGAAGTCCATCGATGTTGTGCATGATAGGGTCACGGAAGAGAAAGAGCATACAGTGAAGGGGGCTGCCAAACACTGTATCTAATCACATTATATCCAACCTTCAGAACAAAGACCGAGGCCTGGAGCAAATGTTAATATAATGTTATCTAATTTACATTTTCTTTATTTTTTTTTGTAAGGATTTCTTCTGCATGCATGATTGAGCATGTCAGGCATTACATGCATCCAAGTTGGAACAAAATGTAACGGTTTCATAGAAGGCTGATTAAGCTGTCTTTGAGCAAACGTGTAGTTTTATTGAGTCAGGTGTAAAAAAAAAAAAAATATACTTTCTACTCATGGATTGACAAAAAAACTGCTGCTTGTTTGTGTGTTACTTATATGTGCTAATTCATTTATACACACTTGGTGTGTTCTATATCATCTACCATTAGGAATTTCCTTATCACCATCTGTGTTACTCATTGCGACTCATTAGGGCTACTCCATCGTCATGGCAACTGTATAATTCAACTTCTCCTGGCATGTCGGGGGCTCTCACCTTTGCGACTCTTAGAAAATTGTGGCAACGGCGTGCTTGTGATGGCGTGCCTGCAGAGCGTTGCGCATGCCTACAGTACATACACGGTAAATCCACATGTAAGAAGAGGCCCTTCATACCAAATGTCCCAAATTGATTATGACCTGTGCGTGACCCCCCGGAGCCATTTGAATTTGCCTTGAAATTATCATAAAAGTTATCCGTCCTCATCCGTAACCAACACCACTTTACCACATGATGGGATGAGAGCAGACTGGCTCATCAATTTGTATGCACGGAGACGTTGGAGCTGTCACGGGGTGGGCTAACCCGGGAGATTAAGAGCCCACAGAGGCTGTCGTGTCAGGAAGAGATCATGTTTGAATTCAAGTGATCAGCACTAGCTGCCACATTGCTGCGTGATAAACAGGAGGCTCAAATGGCACATTGGGATTGATTTAAAAGCCACCCTTCACACTCACCTCACCATTAACAGGGCCGTCGCTACTTTGAAGGATGCACTCTCAATTTCTCATGAAACGTCTTGGTCAGGAAGGGCAGAGGGATGATAAACAGCACTCTCTCCCTTGCGCGCACACACACACACACACATTACAAAATTTCTGATAATATTTGCAATAAAGACTCGATGTGTTGTTCTGATTGGTCCGTTCAAAGAGACCAACATTTCGCCCACCCTCCCAACTAGCGGCAGTTTCGTAGGAGTATGGTGTGCACAGTCTATTTGCTGCTCTAAATTGAGTTTTTCCTCCTGTGGTCTGTAGTTTGCCTCTTTGATTTGTCTGTTTGTCAATACCCTGACTCCGTTGTAAAAGGTGATATTCTCCGAGTGGACGTTTTCAACAGAGTTATATTTTACGATGTCACTGGCTGTATTACTCAACCGGTTTTACCAGCCCTCCTTTAGGCCAGTGATGGGGAAGAAATCATCTAGCTTTTATTGACACGTGTCCTTGTTTTGAGCGGATTTAGTGCACTGCATAAAAGAGCCACTCTAAACAGGATACAATAACAAGCAGGAGGAGAGTGGATGTTGCTGAAGCAGGGAGTGGTTTACGGTGTTCTTTGTGTTGCAGCTTTGGCATTGTTCTAGATGAGACAAAAGCCACAGAATGTTTTATAAAGATGTTCTGCTGTTACTGTCCACTAGACCAGCAGTAATCCAGAGCAACCAAATGTATTTTTCTTTTTATTTATAATCAGATTTTTAAAAAAAAGACTTGTTTGTTTCTGGGGGTTTTTATTTGTCTTATTGTCTTTTTTGTAGACAAACTACAATATTATCTATCTATCTATCTATCTATCTATCTATCTATCTATCTATCTATCTATCTATATAGATGTATGTATATATATATATATATATATATATATATACATATATATATGCCATATATATATATATATATATATATATATATATATATATATATATATATATATATATATATATATATATATATATATATATGGATTAGCTTTAAGAAATTAACAGAATATTAAACAGGATCTTGAGTCTTTTTCCTTCCCACAGCTTTGATCCGAGAGCTTTTAGTGCCTGATGCCAACAAACGCACAAACTATCTGACGCTTTTGTCAGGCATTTAATATGTAGATAAAGAGAATGAGACAGAAGGATGCCAGCTAGGTGATAAAAAGAAAAGCAGAGGGGGGCTTCTCCATTTTGTTCTCTCTCTGCTGGGAGAACATAATGGATCTGAACTTAATCAGCAATCAACATTAATGTTGATGTTCTTGTGTTTATTCAGATAAATCATGGAGGACTTGCCCACCCCCACCCCGTTTCCTATAGCAGTAGGATCTGACTCTGTGGTGCGTTGGCAGGAAAACTGATGATGAATTACTCTGTTTATCAAGTCACCCTCCTTAACAAGGCTGCTGACGGCTCCATCTCCATTCCAGACGACGTCTTTGGCTTCGGTGGACTGTTATTTTGATCCTGAAGACCCCCCCCCCCCCCCTCCCCTGACTGTTTGTCATTTGAATGGAAAGTGAAACCACAGCAAGCTTCAGTAATGGCTAGGTGTGATACTGAACCCTAATGCATTTCACTTTACATCTCCCTGTTTGGATAAGTGGGGGAGTTGCGCTGAAAGGAGCAGTTATATGGAAGTGAGGAAGCCAGAGACCGCGTAAATCCCAGGGTATCTTTTCTGGCAGCCAGAGTAAACAAAGATTAATGTTCTTCGACTGATTCATCAGAGTGGAGCTGTGCTTAGATAAACAAGATGTACTTAGGATATTGAAGCTCTGTTCACAGTGTTTGTTGTCAAATATCCCTTTACGTTGAGCTTGGATCAGTCTTGTCTTCCCTTTCCAAAAGCCAGGGTCAATGCGCGCTAAAAGAAGTGTTCCCCTGCTCCCAAATCCTTCAAAGATATGTCTAAAGAAATTAATTAGCTAGAGATCAAAACTGCATTGCTTTTCTCTTGATTGATGATGGAAGTTCAAATGGTAAAAGATCTGATTTTTCTTTCGGTTAATACAATGTATCAAAATGTGTCTATAAATGTATCAATCAACAGAATGAGATTTCATGTGCTTTTTGAGTTTGATAAACATCACATAAAGATTAGGGGCATATCCTAATAACACTGGACCTCCTTTAACATCTTCTCTTATTGCTATTTTATATTGTCCTTGGTCAACCCTAGGAATGTAGTTTGAAAACTGAGCTTTTAACCAATAGGTTGTGTCCCTGTTTAGCCTAGCAAACACATTAAAAGTAAGATTT
Organism: Fundulus heteroclitus; assembly: GCF_011125445.2. Taxonomy (NCBI): domain Eukaryota; kingdom Metazoa; phylum Chordata; class Actinopteri; order Cyprinodontiformes; family Fundulidae; genus Fundulus; species Fundulus heteroclitus. The sequence continues at coordinate 8,459,458 of NC_046374.1, forward strand.
GATTAGCTATGCGATCTGATTAGCTATTAGTTATGCGATCACCTTTCAACCAGATTTAAAAGTGTTTCTTTCCCGATTTGTATTTTCAAACAAAATTTCCCGGTTGTCCAGAAGGCAATGCTGTCTTTTCTGTCTATTAAAAAAAAAAAAAAAAAAAAAAAAGAATCTTGCTCAGGGGGATGCTTTGATGCACAAAATAGAAAGTCTTGTAATTCTTTAATTTCCCGTTTGGAATCAGAACTACTTCTTCTTTTGAAGAAGCCACAGAGCATTTTTATTCTGAGTGCAGAATCTTTCAACGTATAGGAATCAGCACATAAGATATATAAAAAAAACTCAATAAGATCGGAAATGGGGATTAGTCAGGAAAAAAACATATAAAAGGTATTCAAGGATCCAAAATTACTTTATTGTCATTGCACATATGGAAAACAACCACATTTCAGTGAGTCTCTTGAAAAGAACACCAAGGATTCACATTTAAAATCCCTTAATTTGTTATTTCTGCCACACACACTCACATATAAACATCTCCATTAAAAACATGAATTATTCACATTAAAAAATCAAATAAGAAGAAGCAACGAAGCTTAAAAGATGGCTATGGCCTGTTTTTACCTCTTTTCAAGTCTGTTGTAGGATTCTCGTATCCACCATTTAGCTCAACTGACCAGAGGTGAAGATATTTGGCTTAGATCAGCAAAGATGGGTCAAACTTATCGACCGGTAGATTGAACTAGATGAAAAACTTTAGAGATTCATCAACTATCAACCTTCTAAGGAAAAAGTATGAACGAGCACGGCAAAAAATAAAAGCTCGTGCCAAAGAAAAAAAAAAAAAAAAAAAAGGGTAGATATCACAGAGCACATTTGTTGTATGGGCCATTCATCATGTACAGCAGAGAATAGATGGAGGTGTGAAGTGGGGCAACGTAGGAGAGGCAGGAGTGATGAACAGTTGGCCTATCCCATCAAGGATGCCTTCTAACCTGTGCTACAAAAAGGAGCATCCATCACACTGGCAGGCGAGAGTGCTTTACACAAATGCATGAGGGCTCCAACACACAGCACACATCCTGGGCTCACACGCACAAAGGGCACAGTGATCACAGCCCGAGGCTCCATTACACCCTTACCTGGGCAGAGATGTTCCACGGAAACGCTGTCGAGGCGCACACACGGTGCAGGAATGTGTTCGCCCCGTTCGATTTTAAGCTCTGCGCCTGCGAGCTTCTAGGTTTTCCCCGGGCCTCCAGAGAAAAGCTCAAAGTGACACAGCCACAGTCACCATTATGTTAAGCACAAAAGCAAATTTAATTTTGACCCGATAAGCTAATCATTTAATTAACCACGGAGAAAAGAAAACACATAGTTGTTGGCGCGTGTGGTTTTTTTTTAACCGGTGGAAAAACGCCGATGCGGCCGAGTCCGCGGAGACTTGTTGTCGGTTATGAGGACGGGCGAAAGAGTTTTTAGCTTTTGCCGGAGAGGAAGAAAAAAAAAAAATGTTCAGGCACGCTGGTTTGAGGGCAGAAGTGAGAAAAAAAAAATCACAGTCTTTGTATGTGTTTATCATTGTGCGCACACACACACACACACACACACACACGCTGCGTACGCCTCTGCATTTTCAGTTTCGCTGCAGCTTTTCTATCCTCCGAGGAAACACCTTTGTTTTCCACGTACTGCGGGGCAAGCATTTATCTGCTCAGCCCTGACACTCGCCCAGCTGTGTGTCAAATGAAGCACACTGGATGAGTCTGTATTTCACTCTTGAATGTGTGTGTGTGTGTGCGTGTGCAGATTGAAGCCCGTTCATCTGTTTCCTGTATGGTCGGCCCGGTTTTTCCGATACGGCGACGCCAGTGTCGCTCCCAGCTTGGCAGATGTTTGTGCTAATGCCGCTCGAATGTTCACTCTTAATCATGCGGGCTCGCGTCAGACGCCCTGCTGCCGTCGCAGTTATGGATTAGTCTCTTCCTGCTATTGACTGCCGGCGAGGCTGAAGGCTGGAGAGAGGCTGATAAAAGACACCTGAGTTTGCGTTGGTGCAGCCACAGCGCTGGCTGTGGTTCTTATCGACTAGCTGACCTAATGAACACTCGCAGCCAAAGGGAGATCTTGTTAACAGCCGTGTTCTGTTTAGATGCCTGCATGATGCGGCGGGGGGGGAGGACGGATGGGTGCTAGGCACATTTGTGCGGACGTCAATACGTCTTCAACTCCAAGAAGATAAAAGCATGAGTAAGAAGTCAAACAAAGGAAAGACAAATACCAGAGATCTTTTTTTTTCTTTTCTGTGGTTTCTGTATGTTGGTATATTTTGGTCTGCCACGGAACTATAAGCCAAATATTCTTTCTTTACTAATTTTGCAGAGGAAACAGGTGGTGTTACGTCAGTTTCAATATCCATAAAGCATCTGTTGGAAAGCGTTGGCAAACATCGCTGCACCGATGATCGTTTTCGTCTGCTCCACCAATGAAACAAATGCCCCAGTTCGTTTCTATGGAACGTTTTTTTCATTATTTTATGGCAAAGATAGGCAGACAGTGTTTTGTCTGAAACAGTGCTCATAATGTTACATCTTTTATAGCTTTCTCCTGTCATGCTGTAACAATATACTATCAAGTCCAAAAATGTGTCCCAAATTGAATTTTGGCAGTTTAACATGTTGAGTCAAGCCAGAATTTACTAGTGTGTCACATTTTTCTTCTACCCCTCGGCCTTGGCTGTTGTCGACATGGATGTTGAAGTCTCCCACAATGATAAAAGTCCTAGTCCGCACATGACAAAGAAATCAGCTGGATATTCAAAAGAATAAAATGTGCCCCAAAACACTGTTTTACATTTTAGTGAGTCATGAAACCAGGTTGCCACCCCTCCTCCTGTCTGATGCTCTCTGCTCCCACTTAGAATCAACGCCTCCCAGTTACAATTTTCTATCAGTGTAGGTGTCTCATTATTTTCCCATCTAACCATGTTTATGTTCAAGCATACCATCAAGATTTTGCTCAGTAATGAAGTCATTGATCAAATATAGGCACCAAGATGTGGTAAGATCCTTAAAGTTCAGACCAACCATCAGAACAGGGAAAGAAAGAGGTTTGCTGGTATGTAAAGGGTTAATGTGAGCATTTTGCAAACTGCTGGTCTCCTGGGATTTTCAAAACCATCTATCGGTAAAGAGAATGGTCCCAAAAAGGGAAAAGAGTGCAGTGAACTGCGGTTACGTGGACAAAAATGCCTGTTGATACCAGAAACCAGAAGAGAATGGGCAGATTGGTTGGAGATGAGAGAAACATAGCTGTAAGCTCCAATAAGCACTTGTTACAACCCAGGAATGGAGAATCCCAAATCTGAAACCACAATACAATGAACCAAACAGACGAGGAGCAGCAGGAGACCACACATTGCTCTTAGCTGACACTTCTGTCAGCCAAGAGCAGAGAACAAATCAAACAGGAGATGGACAATAGCAATCTGGAAATTACTGCCTGTTTCAATAGGTTTCCATTTCAGCTCTGACAGTAAAGAAATTATTTTCAGAAGGTATAGATAAGTATGGTGGAAAGTTTTGTTGGTGTTTTTGTTTTGTTATTTGTATATATGTATGAGGGTATATGTGTGTATATATAATTATGTATGTATATGTGTAGGTAGGTGTGTGTGTGTGTGTGTGTATATATATATATATATATATATATATATATATATATATATATATACACACACATATACATATATATATATATATATATATATATATATATATATATATATATATATATATATATATATATATATATATATATATATATATATATATATATATATACATAATTATAAATATTGTAAATTGAAGAAATAAAATAAATAAAGGGGTAGGAGTACACAAGTTTTACTTCTTCCTACTCCTTTTCGCACATGTAATAGAGGTATATTAACTCAGAAAAGAAGGGTACCTTGTTTATTGTTTTCTCGTCAATGTTTTTAAACATTGTTTTATTGTTTTTTTTTTGTTTTTTCTGTTTGTATATACTTTCTCCTGCATGTTCGAAATAAAGATATCAATTCAATTCAAACGTCAGAACGTAGTGTAAACAAATTTGGAGTCAACAGCACCATAATGGTTTCGAGATATTTTTGAAGCTTTTGTAATGATTACAAGTACGAACCCGATATTCAAACCAGTCACAGAGTTGCGTTTCTAAAGCTTTATTGGGAGGGGGGTGGTAATAGTGGCAGGTTGAGGCAGGAAAACATAACCAGACTGACCAGATGCAGGCGGAAGGCTCACCAGAGCGGACAAAACAGCAGTGCCCAGGAGACAAGACGAAAAACATCTGGAAGCGAGCGGGGGAATGAAGCAGGTCTAAATAGGCAGGGGAACAGGTGAGCAGAGTTGGCACTAATTGATAGGACCAGCCGGAGCAGATAAGGTGCAGCGGCGGTGGTAGGTAAGTGGCTGAGCTGATTGGAGGATGACTGGTGGCTGAAGGGAGTGGAGCAGATTTAGGAAAAGTCCAGAACAAACAAACAAAAACCTAAATCATGACAATCTCTTCCAAGAAGGATTAAAATATAACTGGGGCCAAATGATGCCTGACCTGGTAGTAGTAAGGCACATGCTAATTTGTATTGTGGTTTTCTAACCATTAGTCATACTAACTACTCAAAGCATTTTACACTACAAGCACATTCATGCAATCTACTCTGGTCTTCTTTGTGCAGTTAGAGAATGGTGGTTGAAATGTTCCTGTTTTGTTTTCGCTGTATTTTTTTTCCCTCTCCTTGTATGTAGTGGTGAAGCGCCAGCGACGCTCTACTGTTAAGACAATCAAAATTACTGGAGCTCCGTACACTTACTGAATATAGTCTAAACGGTAATTGCGGTTTCAATTCTGTTACAAGGCATTGAAAATGTTATGATTGTAATCTATAAAAACCAATAAGACTCCTAAATGTGTTTTTTTTCCCTCAGTATTGACATTTCACTCTCATACCTTGTTTGTATAATAAACCACAAAGAAGAGTTTGTAATTACTGAAGTACCACGGTAATTTTATCAAGCTAGTCGGGGCTTTCTTAAAATCCATTTTTTATTTTATTTTATAAACTAAATCTGTTTGGTACAACTAAGGCTTAATGTTCAATTCAGCCTTTTTTCTGAAATTAGTTTTTATAGCGAGGTCGTTCACTTTACTTTTAAAATCTGACTCCGATGTGAACTGTTTGTGGCTCCAAATTGGCACGCATGCGCAACAGGACAGTAAATTGAATATGGAAATATTTAGTTCATTTTTAAAGCTTTGTGCAGAGCATTTTTATTGCATCTGAACTTCTCTCCTATTGGTGTAGCTCCAGACCTGTTAGATTCTCTAAACAGCTGCTTTGGGCTGTTCCCTGATGTATAGTAGTTAGTAATGGAGATTGTAGAGCCCTCAAAGCTGTGGAACCAGCTCCCACTGTTAATTAAATGTAGCCCGTCCATTGAGACTTCTAAATCACAACTCAATCACTACTCTTTTTTATGGGATTTTTTCTGTAGACGTTTTATGAATATGTTTTTTTAATATTATCCAAACTCTTTTTGTTGTTGTTGTTGTTGTTTCAATGCCATGTATCACTATAGTTATTGGTTCTTTTTTAGCTTTAAATGTTTTTCTGTCATTTCATTCATTAAGATAAGATAAGATAGTCTTTATTGATCTCACAATGGAGAATTTCACTCGTCACATCGGTTCATACAAGAAGGTGCAGAGTAGGGAAGGTGCATTCAGTTATATACAGTGAATCTTCATATATACAATGGATCAAAAAGAATACCAAAAAAAATACAAAAAAGGAAATAGGAATGGGCATATGATGTCTTATTTACATTCTTAGTAGTCTCTCTCTATATATATAAACATATCTATATACTTAAATATATACATATATCTATGCGCCTACATACATACGTACCTACGCGTAAATATGTGCATATACATTCGTGTATACATTTGTACATACATACATACATGTGTACTGACATATGTTCAGGTGTTGATAGCAGCAGAAGTCACTACATCAGGATTATTGCACGGGTTGTAGGACAGTGTATTAAATAGATTATTGCACATTAGTTATTGCACATTACTTATTACAGTTAAAGGGAGAAAGTAGGAAAAGAAGGAAAACAGCCGATGTGACAAGCCCATATGCATCAGCACAGCATGAATGCAAATAAAACTTCAATATTTCTCCTCACGGGGCACAACAGTTTCAACTAAAAACAAAGTAAAAGCTGAGCTGGTTTTTGTGAATCTGATTAAAATAAATACGCTTGATTAACCAAAGAATCTGGAAATCGTTAAATATAATTTAGTTTTTTTCACAACAAACAAAAGTATTCAAAATGGGTATATGTCTGGTTAAGCAGATAGGGATGCTTGTTATTCTTAAAAATGTCATGTCATGGAAATAGGAGGAAAGAAATCCATAGAAAAGTACAAGGAAAATATTGCTATTGTTCCACAGATAATTGATATGCTTATATCAGGTTTCATTGTCCAAGCGATGCCAATCAAAGTGTGAGCTAGTTTGCGCTTGCACTGTAAACCAGCACTGTTTGTGGCAAGATATTTTTTTCAATTTTGCATAATTGGACAACAGTGTTCTATGCATGTCTAGTGCACCAAAAAGCAGAATGCTCCAAATGTTTTATTGTGCTTCTGTGCTCACTCCATATATGGCTGTGCAGGGTAAGCAAACTAAGACATGGTTTTTGCTATGGCAGCGTCTCAAAAAACTGTCTTTATTGTGTTAATATTGAAATATGGCTGTGCGTTTAACCTCATTCCATAGAATGAGGGATAACATTTAATTTACATGAAATCTTCAGTTGGCAGGTGAATGAAAATAAACAAATGGTAAGAATGTTGTGACATAAGACCTACGGTGGGGTGGTAATTTGGATCGCTCCAATGTACATACAATACATCCATGCAAAAAGAGTATTTGGGCAATATCTTCAAATTCTGAAATCTAAAACAAGGTCGTTCTTTGGTTTTGTTGTCTCTCTCTACACATGTCTAGCGGCGTTAGCAGCAAGACAACAAAGAAAATACCAACAACACTTACTTAAGCATTGTTAAGCTTTATTAAAAATGGATGAAAGCATTACAGACTTTTTTTTTTTTCAATAACTGATTCGGAGTTAATGAGGGAAATTAGAGCAAAGGGAGGGGAAAATGACTGATTGTAGCAGGGAATGGGGAGGAAACTCGGCTGTGCTTGCAGCCTTTGTTGCTATGGAGATCAGTGGGGAGGCAATTAGAAATGTGCAGATTGTGTTTGAACAGTGTATGCATAATTTATTAAAATCCTCTACAGTGGGGTTATGGTAGCGTTAGTGGTGATGATGATAATGAAGAATCAATACTTCATTTTGTGGGCAATATCAAAGTCAATGTGAGCGGGATGGTTCTCAGTTAGAGCTTGATATGAAAAATCTGCATCCATTATGTCCATGTAGACCCCCACCACCCCATCCCCCACCCCCCCCCCACCCCACCCCAAGCCTGCTTCTAGAATGTTTTCCGTTTTGGTTTTTGACAAAGCAGTCAAGGGTTAAAGTCTGTGGTTAAACGCAATGTGGAAATGAACTTAATGCAACATTTTTTTTTCATCTTTGGATAACATAATTGTTGATTATTTTGGATTAAATTTGACCTTTTTTCCCATTTTGCCCATCACCATCACATAATCAAAGCAGCTTAGATAATTATTAGCCATAGTTTTTACATAAAACAGACCACTAAGCTCACTGTTCAAACATGATTTGATTGTAGTCAAGTGACGTATCGACACGTTCACTGAAGACTGCAAACAGAACATTAAGGTTTCTTTACTTCATGTTATTAAAAAAGAGAGATAAATTAGCTTCAATACTTTTTGATTACCCTAATTTTCCATTGCTGAGGTTTCTTGGGGTTAAAGTATTAAGAATTACACTCTGAGATGGTAATATTGGACCATAGTTGTTAATCCCAAATGGACATATTCTCCTTTGCTGTTACAAACCTAATTTCTTAATCACCATTTTATATTGCTCTGGTGCTGAACAAACCTTGAGAGAAAAGCAATATTTTTATTGTTTAAGTGGTCAGATACAGGCTAATACCAGTAAAAAAAAAAAAACTCTCCCATTTTGGAGCATTTACTTATTAACTTTTATGTTTTGTTGATTTTGCTGTTATTCTTAAAATCTTTCCATTTACTCTCACCTCTCAGCCTGTAAACAGATATTTTCTAATCACAAGTTTGAATGGTTCACCGGTGCGTCACAAAAAAACTTTGTTAGGTTGGGCCAACAACAATTTGTCAGTACTTTGCTGTAGATAAAGATTGTGATTTGGTGTATCTTATGTAGGGAGCTCCTTTAGGTAATTAGATTCCTGCGATCAAATAAAATTTATAGTCAGAACTTAATGGCGTCTGAATGCAGTCACAGTTCATTTACAGTGTTTGGGAACATCCTTCACCGTCATCAGTCAGACTGACGACGTAATTTGCAAAGCAAGTTTTGCTTAAGAGTAGAAAGATGAGAGAAACATCAGTTTTTGCTTTTTATCTGTTGATAATGATGGTGATCGTTGGAAAGTTTATTTTTTTTTGTTTTTCTTTTGGTATTCTTGCTCTGAATTCTTTCCTCCGTGTAAATAGGCCAACGGTGAAAAATGCCTAGTTACATTAAGTGATTAAGTATAGTTTTTGTGTACTTTGTACTTTTTTAAGTAGTTTACAAAAGCTGAACTTTTACTTGAGTATGAATTGATTTGTGTTTCACTCAGCAACATCTGTTACTTGGTAAAAATAGAAATAAAAATTAAGAGAAGAAACAAACAGACTGTGATGTGTGATGTGCTAAAAGATGTATGGGGGGTGGTTTTATTTTTTTTTTTTTTTTATCTAAAGCTAAATATAACATCATTATCACTGACCAGGTGGTATCTAATTGCTGCATGTAGGAGTCGATAAGTGGACAGGGTCTTGTTTGTGTTTAATACTATGACCATGTAAACATGCTAAGTAATAGTTTGACAATTAATGTGTATCAGTTTTACCTCCAAATTATTCATAATACCATATGTTGACATGTTTTTTTTTTTATGTGACATTATCGTTTATATAGGTGCTACTTTAAATAAAAGCAGTTTGAGACTAACATCTCCTCTTTTCCTTTGTGAAATGCACGAGAGGGAGTAACTCAGTAGCTTTTACTTAAAGTAAAAATGTAATTGAGGTACTTGTTACTTTTATTTGCACATTTTGCACTTGTAACTTTTCTTGTATTTAAGTAAAATAATGTTATCAAGGTAACTGTACTTTTACTTGAGTACATTATTTTGGTACTCGTTCCACCTCTAAAATAGGCCCAATATGGTGGATGTATGCTTCCTGTTGCTTTGGTTTGTGATGCATGGGAGTTGCTACAAGTCAATAACATATGAATTTAGTTGTGTTTGTTACTATTTTATTTATAGACTAAAGTAGTTAAAATACATTACTATTAAGCTGACCGCCGTTGGAGTCAATGTTGCCATGTCTGCTTATTAAAAGCGACTTTATGCTTGTTTTATTCTGAAGTCGCTTGCAATTTTTTGTGAGTCGCTGGTTGCAGTTTTTTGGGTGTGAAGTTGTTTTTTTGGGCTATAAAATAAGCAACCATAAACAAGAGCCCCCCCCCCCCCCCCCCCTATATAAAAAGAGAACACCCCCTCTCATTCCTACAACTATTATACAACCAGGAAAAAGTCACAGTGGGTGGACGTACATCACTGTATACATACATTTATATATTATAGAAACAGATGCTGTGTTACAGTGTGGTGGGTTGCTTATTGCACTTCTTCTAGGCTTGTCTTCATAGAGCTGGCTGCTTGTTTCTCTCGCAAGATCTGGCAACACTGATTTGGGTAAGAATAAAATTAGTACACCAAGAAAGTGTCTCCCTTATCCTGGATCTGTTAATAATGGCAACAGTTATTTGGTTCATTTTAATCATCTTAAATCTTGTAATTCTGCTATATTTTGAACGCACACTCATAATCTTGTCATTGTTAGATCCCAACATGCTTGAACTGCAGTCGAATCTTCCCCAGGCGTTCAAAGAGGTGTTGTTGTGGAGTACATTTAGCGGGAAACTTTAACTGAACACGCAGCCTCTGCCAGCTGGTTCATGGCCTCAGTAAATAATCTAACTACACAAACATCCTGCATATAGTGAATCATCCTGGTAGACGTGCCGATTTCAAATGATCGTGCGTTTATATGAAGGAGAAAAACATGTCGCATTTTTCAATTTATTTTTACATTTTGGGCCCGGAAAGTGTAGGGGCACAGCCTCCTCCCCGCTCTTGTTATTTCTTCTTTTGGAACACGGCCATGATGTTGACCGGCTCCTAGGCATGTCCTAGTCTCCATGGTGACAGGATGTCCCTTCAACTGCTTGACATCAGCACTCTGGAGAGTTGCTCTTTTCCGGACGCGTTGCCAAATTTGCCTCTTTTCAGATAACAGCGATCGGAGTGAGACGCTGCAGATGTAGTTTTCAGCTTTCTCATGAATATGACTTGATTTTGTCTGCCCTCATGACGTAAAAGATTTTCACAAAATCTTTGGAACGAGATGGGTGGTTCAAGTGTTGATTGTAAGAAATCAATATAGTTGTGAACCTAATGGTCATGTTCTCATATTTCCGCTTCTTGCCTTTTTGTTTACACATTTTTATGAGACTGCGTCTGTATATTCTGCCTGTGTTTTCCTTTTATTTTTTGCTACTTTTTTTGCACTTTCCTCTTGCCATTTATAATTCTATCCGATAAATATAAATTCCCTTGGAAGTGCTTTTGTGTGTAATTGTAATTTCATTGTTGTGCGTTTTTTCCCCCCTTTTTTGTAGCGCATTGGCCGTTTTTTTTATTGTTATTGCAATAATTAAATGTGTACTTTTTCAGGGCTCTAACCTGGAACTAATTAGCCATGACAGTTGCTTCTAGGGACAAATCGACTTGGACAGTGTTGCTTTTGGGCACCTTGTAGAATGCGGACCCTTACAAGGTGAACATGCAATAAGGTGAAAATCAAAGGGACACCCTGGCTCTGTCATCCATGTTTTTAGCCCAGAATAATGAAGTATTTTTTTTAACAGAATTGAAAGCAGTTCATTAGTTTTGAACAAAAGGCTTTTTCTTTCTATGTGGATGGAAGTTAGTCCTTTGTGCTGCTCCCTCATATGCAGTTCAGGCTTTTGGATAGTGCCAAGTCACCTAGTGTTGTACCATATAAATAACTAAATGACATCAAAGCACACAGACAGATTTCAATTTTTTTTTCTTTCAAATCACTTAAAAGGTTTCCTATTAAAAGAAACCCAGCAGATGATATCAAGTGTTTAACTTGCAGGATTCATTCCTTCTGATTAGCATGTACTATATAGGAGGATATTTGTGCAAAAGCCAATATTAAATGTATAATTACTCTACATATTGTTTCTACTATATGAAATGTCTCACTTTTTTTGATTAAGCACTTTTTATCTACAGTACCATGTTCATCATGTTCACATGTAATCAGCACTTTGAATTTTCTTGTTACTGAAAAGTGCATTATAAATACACTTGCCTTGTCTTAATTCAATTCAATAAAATTTTATTTATATAGCGCCAATTCATGAAACATTACATCTCGAGGCACTTTACAAAGTCAAAATCAATCATATTATACAGATTGGTCAAAAATGTCCTATATAAGGGAACCAGTTGATTGCTTCAATGTCCCGAGAAGCAGCATTCACTCCTGGGGAACCGTAGAGCTACAGGAAGAGTCATCTGCATTGTACATGGCTTTGCAGCAATCCCTCATACTGAGCCGAGCATGAGGCGACAATTGTCTTACAATTCCATATTTGTTTTCACACAGTAAATAGTGTACTGTAAAGTAAAAAGTGTGCTGCAGGGTACGTTACTCTGGAACAAAGAGCAGCATAAGTTGCCTTGCGGCAAAGTATAGCTTTAATGAGGCTGATACTTGAAGTTGTGCAGCTGATGGCTTTGACTGGATTTTACATTTGCATCACATTTTATCACATTTCATGAAGACACAATTTTTTTTGCTGTAAATATATCTATTCCAAATGTGTTTGGTAAAAATATATTTTTATGTCAGCAAAAGAAAATAATTGTCTGTTTGTACACTACATTGCCAAAACTATTTGATCCCGCGCCTTGACTCACATATAAACTGAAGTGACCCCCCCATGGGGTTTATTATGATCTGGGTCTGCCCATTGCAACTATAAAAGCTTCAATTCAATTAAAAAAATGCTTTATTAATCCAATGGGAAATTAACTCTTCTGAGAAGGCTGTCCACAAGGTTCTGGGATGTTTATGGGAATTATTGACCATTCTTCAAAGAGCACATTCGTGAGGTCATACACTGATGTTGGACGAGAAGCCCTGCCTCTCAGTCTCTGCTCTAATTCATTCCAAAAGTGTTCCATTGGGTTAAGGTCAGGACTCAAGGTCATCCACACCAAACTCTCTCATCCACGTCTTTATGGACCTTGCTCTGGTACAGTCATGTTGGAAGAGGAAGGGGGCAGCTGCCACAAAGATGGAATTGTCCAAAATCTCTTGGTCTGCTGAAGCATGCTAACCTTGCCTGCAAGGTAAGAGGAATTGAGAAAGCTTCCTAGATAGGAAGTGAAACGTCTTCAAACTACGGAAAACAAGTCCAGTTGCTTTGTTTTTTTACTTTTTTTGGAACATTGCTCCTTAGCTTTAAATCCTAAACCCAGTTGCATCGAGGCTGCTGCCAATCATGATATCACTGCATGTTTTAAAACTGGTTAAAGTGTTCTGTACCCATCTTCTCCCTACTTCAAGTCCAAATACCGTTGCCAGTCCTACATTTGTCACTAGCAGCGCTGTAATAATAACTTCTTTACTATTATTGTATTTCTTGTCAATGCATTTTTTGGGGAGTGGGTAGTGGTGGCCTAGTGGGTAGAGCATTGCGCTTGTGTCATTATTTAAATTGCTCTCGTGCCCTGCTCTAGAATTCACAAAAAAAAGGGAGAACCTCTCAGCTAAGAACAATAAAGCAGCAGTGCACAAAAGAGACTAAAAGTATTACCTTGCTGTGTCAAAAAATCTCACTTGACTGTATGATCATTAACATGGTATTTTTTGTTTGCTTGTTCTTGATACCTGAACCCCGTGCATGGTATTTCATGGATACGGCGTTTGAGAGAAGCATTTTCAAAGCAGGAAAAATACCTGAAGCATGACAACATCTCTCCTACTACTGTTGTTAGTCCGCCTATTGGTACGCAAATAACATGAGTTGTGTGGGCGACTTGATTTAGCAAAAATATGAATGTTAGGAAGCTGTCAGCCAAGCAATCGCATGGCTGGAAAATAATGATTCAACGTGAACATAGTTTCACTTTCACTATAAATCAACTTGAGCTTCCTGTACCTGACTTTATACTCCTTATGTGCAGAAGTACCTTAGGTGTGGAGAGAGAGAGATTCACGTAACACTAAAATAGTACCTGTATTCATGGGTGTGTATATGTGTGTGAGTGTGAGATGTACCTGAAGATGCCCTGTTATTGTCGTTTCCTACATGTGGATTGACAGCTCTAATTGTGATCTCGTTTTCTCAGCTTGCATATTGCATCATTCCAGTGCGCTATACATCGCCTCGGCAACTCATTACGCATGCAGCAGTTTGACATGTTTCAAGCTGTGGAAGGCTCAGATTATTAACTCGAAAGGATTTTAAGTTCTTGGCGCATAATGATTGCAGCGGTGCGGGTGGGGCATCTCTCGCCATAAATCAAGTGTGTCAAATTACAAGACTGTGTTACATGATTAGCATCTACATAATGAGAGGAGTTCATTATCCTCCTTTATTAACTGTGATTGGGCGTTCCGGATACATTATCGGAAAAGCAAAAGAGGGCGGGTGCATGCACATTAGTTGGAGCTCGGGGCGGGGGGCCTGCCGTTGGATCATGAAGGGGAAAGGGTGAGTCTCTGCTTGTGTGTGTTTTTCAAAAAAAGTATGTATTGCTCGGAAAGTTTAATATACAGCAAACCATTTAAGTCTGCAAATGTTTGTGTGATATTTTGATGGCTGATTGACAAACAGTGTATAATTGTAAAGTGGAAGTAACATTATGCTTAGTCTTGCCCCCTCTTTTGGGGTAATGTTCCTACGAGCCTTGCATGTCTAGAGAGTAAGATTTTTGCAGACTCCCGTTTGCAAAACACCTCAAATTCAGAACCACTGGATTTAGAGCAGCTTTGAACATCGATTTTCAACTCTTGAAGAAGAAGGTGAACAGTTAGCCAGTCTCTAGCCTTTTGCACCCTCTAACAGGTCTTCTTTCAGAATTGCCCTCTTTTAAGCTCCTTCTAAGCCTGTAAAGTTTAAGGACAACCTGTAATATCAGTTCTATAACTGTACATTGTGATGAAAATTATAACTGTTCACATATATTTTACTCACTCCTCTATTTCTATCCCATCATCCCAATGCCCACACCACTCTCACCATACTTTAGATTCTCAGCTGCCAAAAATATACATCACGTTTTGGAATAAACGGCAGTGCAACCACGTAGTCCTCTACATAATGATGTTGCAATGACAATGATTTTATTTTGAGTCATCTGTTATGCTCCCTGGTGTTCTGTTGGTGCTGTTCACCTTTCTTCTCTAACAAACCTCTGAGGCCTTCACAATTTACATTAAACACACAGACTGTAGTTACCAACTGGGTGTCCTCAAAAGCCGATTGTTAGCATTAGATTTTATTTTTTACGGCTATCAATGTAAAGGGGCCTCGTTATCATAACTTTTACATTTCGATTTGTGAAAAAAAAAGGAAACCCAGGTGTCAATGTCCTTCCAGCTCACAGTTATAAGCTACTTTGTCTTTGTCAATCACATAAATTCTCAACAAAATCCACTGATGGATGGGGTTCTAATAATACTTTAGAAAAGTAGAAAATGGATATAAACACTCTACTGTAAATATTGACTAGATAGATAGATAGATAGATAGATAGATAGATAGATAGACAGATAGACAGATAGACAGATAGATAGATAGATAGATAGATTTTTTATATTGTTTTTCATGCACATTTAAAAGTATATATCTTTTTTAAGCAATCAACAGGTTCCCTTATATAGGACATTTTTGACCTATCTGTATAATCTGACTGATTTTGACTTTGTAAAGTGCCTCGAGATGACATGTTTCATGAATTGGCGCTATATAAATAAAATTGAATTGAATTTAATTGAATTGAATATATACATTGTATAGGCTACATGGAGGAATAAACATGTTTTAAATTTCTGAGGTCCTTTCAGTACTTCAAAATAGATACATGTGTGGTTGTGCTTCCAGCCGATGTCTAAGGACTCCTTACACTTCTCTCAGAGGCACCAAAGCGTGCTCCCAAAGTGGCAGCGTTTGATGCCTAGGATGTGATGGGGGGGGGGGGGAGGTGTGTTCACACATGATGTAAAGAGGCTTTCAGCGAACACAACATTATATATAGCAGCAAGCTCCTCTTGGAGGTCAACACACAGGGTGTCTTTGAAATGTAATTATGTGGCAATTGGTGAGGTGTGGATGCCGATGTGGCAATTTATAGTTGGCTCGGTCTATCACGCACGCCGACAGACACAACACGCGCGCGCGCACACACACACACCTTTCAAGGCCTTTGTGCGGGCCAGAATAAACGAATGATGAGGTGACAAAAGGCTTGTGATAGCGAGTGCATGGCTCAGTGCAAGGAGAGGCCAGCGGAGATATGCCGTGCCTGACTGATCTCCGCGTTGATGCCGTCCATCTGATTCAGGGTTAATGGCGTGAGTTTTAAGATCAAGTTTTGACAGTTTACAGTAGAGTATTTCAAGCAAAAATGTTGCTTATGGTATAATGGTTTGGCTGCTGGATGCGGCTTGTGGAGAAAGTTTAACAGAAATGAACTCCCAAACACCAATTTAACCTTGTACTAAAAGCAGTGCAGCACCTGATATATCCAGGGTCACTAGATGCATATTGTACAAGGACCAATCAGCATAGTGAAAGGGCACTAGTCTAGCTGCACTTGTTTTCATGTGACCATAATTACCTTCTAGGAGAGATTAGGATTAGTTCATTTCAGCAATCTGGCCTAGGAGTCACTCACCAGCAGCAGTAGAGAGAGACAGAGAACAATATTTAGCAAATTCCTTTCGAAGAAGCAGCTTCAACGGGCACGCCGTGTCTAATGCAAATCAAATATGCACACAGTCATTCCATTGCTATCAGTAGTAGATGTAAAAGACAATCACTTGTTATTTTTAATGTTGGTTGTATTATTAAAAGTAAATACTGTATGCTGTTCTGACTTCTAATTTGTAATTTCCAGGAGTTACTAGATATATGTGATATTGTACGGACCTTTGGGAGACTACCTGTGAAACGTATAATCGACACGAAAGATCTATTAACTAGGATAATATCTATTATTTTAACCCAAATTTTATACAAAACCCACATTTAGTACAAAGTTTTAATGGATCGTTGCATTTCTGTACATGAGATTACTCTATGAAATCATTTAACTAAAGAAATCAAAGAATCCAAATCAGTTTTTATATTTTAAAAGAGATAATCAAATATGTTGCCTAAATATAAGGAACGTTGCCATCTCAGTGAAGGACCTCAGATATTAGAGATTGTAAATGTAATTTGATATTGTGCTTTCTTTTTGCTATTTTCGGTCTGTGGATAGGTGTATATTGTCATTTTATTTTTGTTGTAAATCTTTATTTCTTTAAAAGGAAGGGGGGTAACTACATCAAAAATTTTTTCGTTTTACCCGTTTGTATTCATTTGTTGTTTTTATAATGTGAAATTGCTTTCTATATTACTTGTAAATCAAAGAAATCAATAAATGAATTAAAATAAAAATGTCACTTATTGCTGATGTAGTGGTTCTTAAATGTAAATATGCATTTAGAGCACAGAGAAATGGTAGGTTTCCTCTCCGCTGCTGTCACTGTCTTAATGCGACTGGTTTATTTCAATTCTTAAGGTTTTTGATTTCCTTATTGAAACCAGTATTAGCAGTATAAAGTGTTGAATAATCAATCATGAGCCTGTGATGGGCAGGACACTTTTTTTTAATCTCAGCTAGTTTCTTCCTGCTTAAATAAAGGTTCAATAATGGCCATAGTCCTTGTACTTTTGAGAATGCATGTATCCACATAGCAGTTTTCCAAGGGCTAAATCATTTTTTGCTGACAAATGAGAAAAAAGTGTGTGGGGATTGTGGCCACTTGCTTATAAATATTTAAGAGTCAGAGTATTACAGGGCAGGATTTTATAGTAAGCCTTGGCTCTAATTTTTGTGGTTTGGAGAGATTTCAGCATTGTGGGTGGGGGTGGGGGATGAGGGTTCTCCTTCATACAATTGGTTCACATGAGCATTGATTATTTTGTCTGCTGATCCTATGATGTCCCATATCCTGAGATAAGAAACCAACTATTCTGTGTCAGGTGGAATATTTTTGGCCATTGTTTTCCTGTGTGGAGGCCATTAGCCATCAAAGAGAACAGATATAGTCCTATTGGACTATAAATGTTTCAGTTGTTATACACTGGAAGTCATATTACTGTTGGTGCGGGGGGGAGTGAAGATCAGTTCACTATCGACAGAGGTTTGCAGTTCATAAATTCAGAACAAGTGGCACAGAATTGGTTTTATGTTTCAGCTTCTAATGTTTATCTAAACAGACCAGAAAGTTGAACACCCACTGACTGCAGGTAATTTATCCATTTGTAATGGAAAGTTATTTATTTATTGTGGTGTTTTTAGTTTTTGTTGTAATATTTTGATTTTGATGAACTTTTACTGAACGCTGAACCACTCTACTATTTTTTTTCTTCTGTTTCTTTTTATTTATTTATTTTGTCATTTGTTTATTCAATCTGAAAAACTCACACAGAAAGAGAAGGCAATTAGAAGAATTTTATTGATACAATATTTTAAGAGTTTGGCGCTCAGACCTCGGCAGGAAACATTCACGCTGAATTATACTTCAATATGCATAAGCAGGCGTATGAGAATAGGGATATTTCCCCCCCAGGTCTGAAACTGGTGGTGGTGGAGATAAATAAAGTTTGTTCAGTCCATATGATGATCTGTTTGAGCTAGATGTCCAACTTGATAAACACAGGTTTGCATGAACTGTCCATGATGAGCAAGCATGAAGCGACTGTGGAGAGGAAAAACTCCCCCTTGGGAAGAAACCTCTGGCAGAACCAGGCTCAGCATGGCGGTCTTCTGCCGGACCGTTTTAAGGAGTGGCTGGGAATTCCATGAGAGTCCAGGAGGAATTACACTCTGATAGGAACGAGGTTGAAGGAGGACCGTAGGAAAGCCAGGCGGAGCTTGCTACGATGGTGGAGAAGGGGATGGAGGTGGGTTGAATCCAGTCATCAGAGTCCAAACCAGACACGGCACGCCACTGCTTGCTCGCTGAGCAGAAGGCCGAGACGAGGATGTGGAGTTCTTTTAAGATGAACCCAGGATGCTGATTGGCTTCGAGGAGGAGCAGTTCAAAGCTGATTGGCTTGTGTCGGAGGCGGATGAGTCCCTGATTGATGGAGGTAGGCAATAGAGTTTCTTCAGTCTGAATTTTCGCTTAAGCTGCATTTGTCCTGTGTCTGTTTTAAAGTCTGATAGGATAGTCCCTGTTCTATTCTGAAAAACACCAGCCATGTGGATCTGAAAGTTAGGAAATTAAGATTTTGTGGAACTTCTTGTCCTGTGATGCTTGTAAAGTATTTGTTTCCCTTTTGATGAGCTCCCTTAAAAAAAAGTTATGCCCAAGAAAATGTCCCAAAAGTCTTTGGCAGGCGTATGTATATGGTGATCACATTGTGTAATCTGAAAGTGTAGGAAGGTGATTGGGGAGCATTAGTTTCCTAAACCATCAAGTACGTTAGGTTGTTAACTCACATAAGCAACAGTTTTATCAACATATAGCAGCATGTAGAGTCCCAGTGCTCCCTGATGTACGGCAGCACCTTTTCACATAAGTAAATACTTTTCATTTGCAGATATAAGCTTTCTTTCTCACAGCTTCAGATACATGTGCATCTTAATAAATTAGAATAATATTGAAAATGTCCTTTATTTCAGTAACTCAATTCACCAAGTGAAACACATTATAGATTAATTACGCAGCCTAATGTTTCAAGCCTTGTATTTCTGTGAATTATGATGATTTCCCACTTATAGCTCCTGAAAAGACAACATTTGAGATTAGAAAATTACAATAGACCTTTAAAAAATGGCTTTGTTGAGTGTACTCGGGGAAACAGATCCCGGTTGCAACTACTAAAAAACAGCTGCAGCAAAATTAAAAGTTAAATGTTGATGCATTTCAGGAAGCATCCTAACGATTAATATTTCAAAGTTTTTTCAGATAATAGCTTTGTAGTCATTTAGTGTGTATCCAAATTTTTACCATTACCATTTTAAACACCTTTAGCTAGACCTTACATAATTTACCTGCAGGGGGAAAAAAATGGTCCGACTAATAAAAATGAATCATGAGTCTGAATAATTGAGCTGGAGCCATAAAGAGAGGGATCTGATAATTTCTCCTCTGTGAGGATTTTCTGTGTGCACTGTGTGGTTTCCTTTCTAGTTTAGTCCACTGATCGTCACTCACTCCCAGATGATACAGACTATCCCTTGTCCCTTTATTTTTTGGATGTTTTGTAGCCGGTGGATGAAAAAAAAAATGCCTCTGACGTTCATTATTGATTCCACATTAACTCATTGGACACCATCGCCGCCTCAGACCCATTGATTTCTGTTTTGGCTGTCACCAAAGAGCACAAAAAACGGTGAAGCTTGCTAAGCGTTGAAAAATGTATCGGTTGTCCTTTTTCAAAAAAAGATGCCGTCTCACAACACTGTGTGACAACATCCTTTAGTGCTGAAGTCTTTTTTATCCCCTTCGGCTTTGAGTGGAATTCATTGTTTGGTGAAATATTGTGAGAATTTGTTGATACTTATTTTTAGAGTTTTTTTTTAACACTTTAGCATCTCTTTTGATCATTTCTGCATTTTTAGAACTTGGTCGTAAAAATGTCCCCTGAAAGAAAAGTAAACACGTAGAAGTAGTGAGCCATAGCTCTGAGAGGCTTACACATTTGAAATTGTTGCAGGAAATGTTTCTGCTTGGCTGCAAAATAATAATAATAATAATAATAATCATTCTGAACTTTCAGTGTCTCCAAATTGGGTCTTGCTAGTTCCTTAGTCTTGGAAATTCCAGGACCCCCACCGCCAAAAGAAAAAGAAAAAAAC
This sequence comes from Fundulus heteroclitus, assembly GCF_011125445.2. NCBI lineage: Eukaryota > Metazoa > Chordata > Actinopteri > Cyprinodontiformes > Fundulidae > Fundulus > Fundulus heteroclitus. The sequence continues at coordinate 8,479,906 of NC_046374.1, forward strand.
AATGTTAGACCCAAGTAACTTCCAGCTTTTTCTCTCTCTCCCTCTTTCAATATTTATCCAGACTCGTCTCAACACTTGGCTGGCTGTAAAACACATCATTCTGGCAAAGCGGCAGAAAACCAGCTGCTGTGCTAGAGATGATCGTGGCATGCATACGATCAGGCAGATGTCTCTCCCAAAACACATTCACACATTTTATGGATGGCAAGCCAGGGTGGAGGGAGAAACGAGATGCATATGGACTTCATAATCTATGGTACTGTTCAAATGAGGAGCAGCACCCAACCCGAGTAGCTTAAATATTAACCCTTTGTTAATGTGGTGGTGTTACCATAACCTGACTCTCGCCAGCTGTATGTCGCTCCGCCTTGCTTCACTCACATACATCTGGGACATCTCCCATAGAGAGTGATTTCTCCAACCAATTTTATTGTCTAGCCAATCAGGACGCAGGGCTGGAGTTTCATGGATGTGACGTAGTGGAGAAGCGACCATGACGTGAGATTGTTTTGATTCAGATAGCAATGGCGGCTCGCATCGAGGAAGCAAGCGTTAACATTGATGCTGCTATTTCTTCCGTGTTGTCCAATCTACCTAATATTGTTTCATTAAAAGAACATCAGAGAACGCCTCTGAAGGCTTTTGTTGGTGGAAACCATGTTTTCGCCCTTCTGCAGACCGGATTTGGCAAGCTTTGTTTTCCGGGGCTAACCGCTAACCGGTTAGCGGCTAACCGGTTAGCACGAACCATATTAGGAGGCCTTTAGTCCTCGACGCGGTCGGCCCGGGATCGACTCCGACCTGCGGCGCTTTGCCGCCTGTCTTCCCCCCTCTTCCTGTCAAAAAAAAATAAATAAATTTCCTGTGTCGCTCTCACAGAGTCACGGGTTAGCTTCGGTGTGAGTGGTTGAAATAGCACGTCGATAAAGATGACAGACAAGTGGCTTATCCAATCATATGCAAGGATTTTTGATAAGGCCCAGCCTTCAATAAAGGCAATTCCTATGGATCAGTTCCAGATGGATGTGAGTGAAGCTAGCAACATACAGCTGGTGAGAGTCAGGTTAGTGTTACCATGGGTGGGCCTCAGAGAATGTTAGTACTAATAAAGTAATGCTGGTTATCTGGAGAAACAAAAGTTTGAACCTTCAGAACTTATTCATGACATGTAATTATGACGTGCCTCCACTTAGCAGGACAATATCAATTACAATTGTTTTTTAAACCCACTAAGAATAATGAACTTTAGTTTTTTAACGCTGAGTAAAATCTGTGTCACTTTTATAAAGAATAGTAAATTAGTAAATTAATATGGTTATGACAGGAAGTTAAAAGTAAAAAATAGAATTTAGTAAATGAAAAATGTTATTAGCACATACATAAAACGAGAATAAGATTTGAGGTGTGTTCCAGGCAGGTGGAATATTGTTAGGGATGTCACAAACTCATAAAACAATAGTACAGAACATCACAATCTGACAATATACCTCCCCATTAGGTTCGGTTCAGATTACAATCATATTAATGACCTAATCTTTTTAACTGAGATAAAAAACAAGAACCGCTGCAGGCCCTACATTCGGGTTTGTTGTGACCAAAAAATACAAATGGACGCTTCACTTGTAAACAAGCAGAAAACAAGGAAGAAAGAAATCTCCTTGGAAATCTCCTCCACGTCTCCTCTAGTTTAAGTCACAAATCCTTTTGATTAGAGTTAGGTTAGTATTGAGGGATGGTTGAGGCCTCTCCATGTCCATCTGGGTCACACCCAACAGCATGGGCGAGATGAAGTACTCTGGCAAAACTCCACCGTTCTATCCACAGCAGAAGATTCCAGATAAATTCTCTTGGTCCATCATTACAAGGTTAAACAGTCCAAAACAGAAACATAGACTCTGCATCCACAAGTATTTTATGACAGTTTTCACCTCAAATTAACTTCACAGCCTCCTTCCAGCAAAGCGTAGCAGCTGAATGCCACAGGCTTGAATTTTTTTTTTTTTTTCCACTTACCTCGCTTATAGGTCCCACCTTCACACATGGGATTGGACATCAGTTAGCATCCCATGGTGTGACATGGGATTACCTTCCATTTTGTTTTCTTAGATTTATGTTACGTTCCGAAAATTACATTTTCACATTTTCCTTTTTCACAGCAATGCTGAAAGATCAAATTTCTCTATGGTCCGCTTTCTAGTAGACATATGAATGTTTGGGCCAAAACAGACTCATATTTAGAACTGTAAATTATTCCCCCCACCTTGCTAAAAAAAAGTTTCATGTGAAGAAAATGACTATGGTTTTTGCTGCTAATTTGGCAATGCTCTGTATTGTGTCATCATACCATGAACCGTTATTCCTGATGATTTTGTGAAATTTTAATCAGGTTTAGTTGTTTTCTTTTGTATGGAAATAGTCTATCTTTCATGGCTAAATCGAAGTCCAGAGAATAAAGGAGACACATGTCAAATGTAGAAAATAACATGTATTTGTTGGAAAGTGCTGCAGCTCATCCAGTGTTCATTGTAGAATGGCATGGATCTTTCTTTAGAACAAATAATTTGGATCCTTTATAATCTCTCTGCGAACTCTGACTTCGGCAGAGAAGCACAAATGTTGAAAATGAATAACTGCATAAATCTGACCAAGATACCTTGGCGTTACTTGTGGCTTGTCAGATTTATTATAAATTAAGAATAGGTGTGCACCCATGAAGAATAAGTGCTGAAACTGAATAAAAATGTGGGTTATTGTATGTGTACACCAATGCAACCACAGGTAATTGGAGCTTTTTTAGTTTCCCCCCTCAAATGTTTTTTTTTTTTTTTTGTATTGTTTTCCAGTTGAATTATGTTGGATATATGTTACATTAAAGCTGGGAAAAATTATAATGTCATGTATAGCGGTTTTAACAATGCAAAATGCTGGAATTTTATATGTGTGTAGATTTTCTTTTAATCCACTTTACATAATAAAACATAGATCTAATGGATGTTACAAAGTTCTTTAAAATGTTTGTGGAATTTTGTATTGCTTTAAAAAAAGACACGGATATCATCAGTTGTGTGTTAAAACAAAGTTAGAGAGCTTTTTTGGTTTTTAAAGATATTTTGCTTAACTGAGGTGTTTGTGTCTTAAGTGTCAACTAATTAGGATTGCCCCCCCCCCCCCAAAAAAAAAAAACTGGTTGTAATTATAAACAAAGCAAAATGTAATTTTTTGTTAACTGATTCTTAATGACACATGCATTGCTTGATAAATACGGACATAAAAATGGCATCTCATGGGTATGCAGATTTCAAACAAACAAACAGAAAATATAAAGATTTGAATATATTTATATAGAGTAAAAGAAAATCTGCAAACGGTTTGCAGACCCTCACTTTTATAAATCTGGGCTCTGGCAGGCCCTGGAGGACATAGCTTATCTTCAGTTTTGTGCATTTTTAAGGGTATCTTTGTTAATTATATGATATAGACATATTTTTTCTTCCACATGCATACATACATGCTTCTTCTATTAAGCTGTGTCTTTACATTTTTGCTTTAAAAAAGCAGAACATAATATATTCTAGCAATGCTACGTTGCTGATAATGCAGGGGAAAGGAAATGTTACACACTAAAACTCAACTAAACTTGGATTCATTTTAGTTTCAGTATTGCTTGGAAACTCAAAAAGCACCCTATCATTAACAGTAAAGCATCCCCTAACTGCTTTCTGTAAGGCTTGTGGATCAATCACGGAGCACCCCATCTGGTTCATCTTTGCTACGGAGCCACTGGGGACTGGCGACTGCAGTTATTGTTTTTACAATGCCGTCTGAAAGCATCACTGGAAAACTGCTAAAAGTGTTATTAGTGTTTCTTATTCACTTCTATAGCATAATGACATTCATTTTGGACAAGTTTGGGCCAAATAAAATGATCTTGTTTCTCCCAGGGGTTGAGAAAGGCTTTGATTACGTTGGAGGTTAGCATTTTGACAGCTTGACAACAATACTACCTCAGTCAGTGACAAGACATTGACAACATGTTTTGAAGTTTGGAAAATAAGGAAAAAAATCTGGCGCAGAGCAAGCTTAGTGGATTTAAGCAACTCAAAACAACATTATGGGATAAAAACCAGGAAGATATTTGTACTCTTAGGATATAAGGTTCTTCATCACCTCCCTCTGTTGCTTGACACCTAGCTCTGGTGGAAGTATGACAACAAAGTCAGGTTGGTCTATTCCTAACCCTGGACAGAATGGTTCTAGTTCAATTCAATATGCTTTTATTGTCCCCGTGGGGAAACTTGTTTTTGGCCAAGCGAAGCTGCACCAAAAGCAGACAGTAGACAATAGAAGTAGTGTGATTTAACAAAAGAATATCAGCAATAACAGTCCAACATAAAGTATAAAATGCATTCAAACAACAATGTGAACAGCAATTTAAGATTTGAAATCTGAAAATATAAAGGCCACATGCATACTAAAACTGTGCAGAGCCCATTCTGCTGTCAATCCCAGCAGTTTAAATAACTGTTGCACTCTTGTTTAGCATTTTCATGATTTACCCAGAAGGTCATGATTCAAGCCAGATGCTGCTCAACTTGTCCTACTCTTACCAAAGTGTGAAACACAAATAAACTGTTTTATAGCAATGTTCCCAACCTTTTTTTTTTTTTTTTTTGGTGAGAGCCCCTTTTTTACTTATTTTTACAGAAACAATAGCAGAGTGAGCCATCTGACAACCCCACCATGTTTGCAAAAAAATGCAGTAAACATCAAAAAGAAAGCTTAGCTGATGTATCAGTTCTGTATCAGTAATATTACTAAATATTAAGGCTATATAAAACAGAACTAGGTCAGTTTTGACAATTTGAGATGTATCAAATGATTTTTCAGGTCGATATGCAGCACCTGGTGCGTATCGATGCTCCGTTTGGGCTGCCCTTCTGAAAAACTGACCTATGTAACTTGAGAGTGTTGGATCCATCGCTCAAAGGTTCATGTGACCTAGAGTGATGCTTTACAGCAGTCTGAGCTCCCCTTAAACTCTAGAGCTAACCGTACATGCTTTTACTTTTCCCATCCTCGAGTCAAAGTTTGTCATGGCCAAGGGAAGCAAAGAGAAGAAAACTATGTCTGAGGAGTCTAAAAAGAGAAAGCGAGACATGGTTCACTCCAGAAGAAAGACAAGAGTGGATTTGGCAAAAGAATTTTCTCCTTAGTGTTTAATGAAAGAGAAATCAGGATGCAACACCCATTCTCTTTATTGCACAGTATCATTAGACTGGAAAGTTATCTTTTTGCCTGTTGTATGCAGAATTTGTCTATATTTTACAGTTTTGTAGGTGCTGAAAGCTTAAGCTACCAGGCTATACAACATACTAAGTTTTTGTTAGGCAACACCACGTTCACCTGATCAGACATATTTTAGGGTTTTTGATGCAGGATTTAATCTAGAGGGGTGAATGTGGTCTTGTCCTTACAAGTACCTCCATGTCTTCACAAACTGCTGGTCCAAACTGGTCTGCTATCAGATTCCAAAACACTGAGGGAGATTGTCCAATTTTGTGACAGTGCAGAGTTGCCAGTGGCCTTCAGGGGCGCTAAACCTGGTAGTTACAGGTCTAGCGCCCCTTGTGGCTAAAATCTACACGGTTCTGCTTTAATGAAATTAAGCCTAATTTGTCTTTAAGTAAATATGTCAGCATGAATTGCACTTTGCTGTCATTATAGTGTCACTATATTCATTTCCATCAGGCATTCTAATTCTATTAACACCACGGTATGTGCAACAGCTTTGGATGCAATTAAAGAATAAGTTCAGAACATGTTAGTATTCTGACAATCCAATTGACAAATAGCATCCTTGCGCCTTCATAAGAAACTTGAATTATCAGTTTTTGATATGCAGAAAAGTGACTTTGGTATCGACAGTTGATGGCAGTACGGAAAATTTGAAAAACATATGGAACAAAGGCCCTTTACTATTAATTTTAATTAACTAATTATTTATTTATTCTATCCACAACAACAACAAAAAAACAACAACAACAAATCCCTTATTGAATAATAAGATGTCCTCGGTAGTTAAAGTTGCATTGCTTTTTAATGACGTTGCACGATCAGTTATACAGTTTTTACTTACATGTAAAGGTCAGTTCACCTCCAGGGAAGATGTGACATTTGTTTATTTATTTATTTTTTTCACAAAGGGGAGAGCATACAGAGATCTATGACTAAAACAGAATGATTACTGGCTGGACCTCCCTTAGTCACTCTGTTTAAAGCTGCCCTTCCAGTCACCCATGCCAAAAGCAGTAAGTGTCAAGTTTTTTGGCTGATGATTGACAAATACATCTGTGCTTGATCCTGTGCCCTGAAAAATAAAAAACATAGCATGCAGTTGTAGGAGCCAGAACCTGCATTTTATATGCGAGACAAACACTTGCCTTAAAATTGATTTAACTATCAATATTATACTAAAAATACATAAAAGCTTCAAGTAAAAGTACAGACATAAACATTTAGCTTTTTCACATTTTGAGCTCCCTTCACGTAATGCTGCCTCTGGCTTTACAAGTGTGTAATTTCATCTGAAAACCAGCAGAATATCACTGAGTGTATAACCTCACCAGTTGTCTGCCTGAAATGTTTTTATTGACATAAGAAACTCAATCCTCCCATCTACCTCGCAGTCAATGTCAAGCTGCTTATTGAAGGCTGACAGCTGGCCTGATTCCTGGAAGAACAGCTTCTTGTGAACAAAGGGCTTACTGACACTGGAGTTTGATTTGCCTGACGAAACTGGATCGTTTTTTAAAGGGCCTTCTGGAACATCTGCCATCGAGGTGCAGAACAGACTTATGAGGCTTCAAACGTGGCGACCCAACAGAGAACCGCTGTTAATCAGAACAAAAGATACACATCTGAATTTTGTAACATATTAATCAAGGTAAAACAAGCTTTTAAAAAGGTTCAAATTCCGCTGTTCCTGAGATTTAGAGTCATTTTAACTGGATAAGGGAGAAAGTGTTTCAGTCAGTGAGCCCAGCAGCCACCAGTTCTGGGGCAGGTAGTGAACCTTCTTATTTTCCTAGATCCATAACTGTAATTTCCCTTTTGTTAAAAATAGCAAATTTGGTATTCAACGATTATCTAAGATCAAACCAAGATTATTTAAATGGAGTTTATACTTTCTGAATAAAGCACGATTAGATTTAAGCATGTTATTTTTTGAACAAACATTCAGAAAAAAGTGGAGGGTATCCCACATACCCCACCCTCACCTGACTGTAAATGTAAACTGTCAGTCAGTTTGCTAAAAGCTTGCTTAAAAGAAAAATCTAAATTGGCAGTCTGGAAATATAGTGTGGAAACTGTTCTTATGATAGGTCTGTTTTAACATCTAGCTGGCTAGCTGTGATGTCTGTAAAGTAACTAAATGCAAACCCAAGCAGATAGTCCAAATAATTAACCAGCCTGTCAGCTTGTCCCACTTATGCTGCTCTATGAGGAGCGGACGTACAAGTAGAGCTCATAATTATTAACAAACACTTTGAATCTAAATGTAGATCAAATAGTTTTGGAGATGGCGTCATCGTCTCTACAGTGACCATGTTAGCTATTGTCGCAGCTCTCCGGATAATTGTTGAGTTTCTGTTTAAGACAAAAGCAATTTGATCCTGTTACGTAGTTTTGCTGCACAGTTTGGCATGAACAGGGAGACACAGTATTACTTTAATTCAAGACAATCTTAGCAAAAGAACCCTAGAACTTTTTTTAAAAAGTATTTTTTTAGGGCCTGCAGGGACATTTATCTGTGCTCTAAATATTACAGTGGAAACGTTATCCCCCAGACATTGCAGAATACATTGGGGCTAGAGATCATATTTGATATACACAATTGGTCTTTATTCAATACACTGATCAATATAAAATGCCCACAATGGTTTCTAATAAAGTTTTGCACTTAAGCAAACCAAAAGAGGAGTAATATTACCAGTTTTAAAACTTTCAGTTGTTCTCTGTATGCTGGGAATGCTAGACCTTGTCCTCCAGCTTTATCCTGCTCCAACCTACCTTCAGTTCTACATCCTTCAACAAACCAAGAATATCTCTGTTTTCAGGACTTACTCCGATATTAAAAAAAAAAAATTAGCAGATGTCTGTCTATTTTGTCTGGTATCAGATGGAAAATGAGATGAATGATAGAGCTGATCTAAATTATTTTTAAACAGCTTGAATAACTGGTGACCCGGGATGAATTATTTTCTGTGGAAGCCATAATTATTGTATATTTCATTTTTTAATGTGAACTGAGTACTACATGTATGTCTAACCCAGTTGATTGTGCAATATAACCTTACAATTATTGCATATTAGTAATTCATTAAAATTTTGATTTATACAAAACTTTTTCTATTTAAAATCATATTAGGTGATAAAATAGACATGTCAATTGTGCAAAAACAAATAACCAAACATTTCACTATACAAGGCCTATTATACAAAGCAGGGAACAGAGGTGAAAAAATCTGATGGACGAATTAAAAAGCAAAAAAACATAAAATTAAAAAGCATAGAAAGCAAACTTAACACTGAAAATGTTTATCCGGTCCTACGAAAGAAACTTTTGACTGTGGAAAAATAATTGGGTCATATTTTTACTAAAGATCAGATGAAAGCCGCTGGCATAAATATTAGATGGAGCAAATGCACATGAAAAAAAACTCAACAGGTCAAGCTTCTTCGGGACATGAGTCTCCCTCTTCACGACATCAGAAACCAGCAAAGAACGCAGCAACACATTAAGCTGGAAGCAGGTGTCTTAACTCTGGAGGAAATGTGTGAAGCTGCACCTGAGAACGAGAAAGCTTTGTGGATGTGACACTACCTGGGCATAGAGGAGAATATATATATATATATATATATATATATATATATATATATATATATATATAACATCCAGCAAGCCCAAATAAGAAATGTTAGCATGTTGTACCATCACAAGAGGCTTTCAGTCTGGTCCAGAGAACTGAGAAGCTTTTATCAACAAGGTCTGGTGCATCCTTCAGCGAGCTCTCAAATGCCACGGATACTCTAGAGAAGGAAGCAAGTCTGTTAGAAAGCATGTTCCCTTCATGTCAGGATGTGCAATGATAAATAACCAGCTTTATAAAAAAAATAAAACAGATGCATTTAATATCCTGAATACCAACTTTATGGAGGTTACGTTGTTAACGTGTTCAAACCTCTTGATTCAGCTCTTATTTTGAAAGACATAAAATGGCATCTTATTACCTTGCTGATCCTGTCTAACATGCTGCTGCAGTTCATTGAAGCCAGCCTTGTGTATTTAACTGAAAAGTATTAAGTAATTGCTAATCTTCCCAATCAGTTTTATGCACTGTTAATATCCCCATTTATGCACGGATTGTCTGAAAAATAATCTATAAATCAAACTTAATCATTTCAATCATAGAACAAAAGGTAAACAGGACTTCTAGTTGAGATGGTTTATTAACTTGAATTAAATAATTTAAAGATTGTGGATGCAGCAACAAGTACAAACTTTCCTTCTGAAGAATCGTTTCGTCTTCTGTATCTCTGTCAGTTTGAGTCCCTACTCTACAAACATTCAGTCTCTCTGAAATTCATTTTAAATTCAGACGTCACAAAAAATTAAGAAAATTCTAAACTTTTATATATATAAAACTGCGCCTAGCATTTTAAAAAGCTGAATTAGACTGACTGAAATAAAGCTGTTTAACCCCGTCCAGACCTGTCCTCCGTACAGTTAGCTTGTTGCAGTTTAACAACAACCAGCTGGTTAACGTGCTTAATTTAATAAAACCGGTTACATGAAATGTCACCGTTGACCTATTTTAGTATGGAGCAGTCAGCTAAAACAAGACAATGCCAACATTTTTTGTAATTTCATCAACTTACTGGATAAAATGACTCTGCAACACAGAGAATGAACCGCAGCGTATGCTGGAACCATCGCTTTCTGGAACTATTTGCAGCTGCATGACGCACGTGACTTCCGCATTCAATTCTTTCTATAGAGGTCTATGGGAGTGTCGCCACTCTCTCCCTCAGTTATATCACACTGGGTAAAATGTGCAGCAAAAAAAAAAAAAAAGTGTTAGGATCGAATGACGACGATGAAGCTTCTTCAACACAGCTGATGGAGAAAGGGGTGGAGGGAAAGATGGGAGAGGGAAAAAATATCTTTATGTAATTACTGTTACTTCCACGGAAAGGCAAATCAAACGCCACTTGGCAAAGCGTGGCTGTGGTTCATCGCAGCTGGTGGAGGAGGGAGAGAGTGGGCTTTGACGGCTGGGAGAAAAAGACGGGCAAAGAATCAGAAAGCCGCCGAGGAGAGGTTGCGGGGAATGCGAACGGAACTAGCTTGGAGGGATTCAACACATGGGCGAACGACGCGCAAAGGGCAAGGAAGGGGGCTCGGAATCAGAGTTTTTAATGCTTGCCAACACGGAGAAAAGAGGAGGATGGAAGGGAGGATGGAGGCTGGCGGAGGGAGCAAATGGAAACGGATTTGATGCAGCAGGGAGTGTGTGGGTGGGTGGGTGTGGGGGAGAGGAGTAGGAAATGTCACGCCGTTGTCCTTTCTTTGATAATCCGCTGTATACAGTACTAGCATTTACAGATATCTAATTCCGATGTAGCCGGCTGCCTTGAAAATGATGTTCCATGGATGAAAAAGCAGCTGCACAAAGGCCGTTTGATGGCACAAAAGCCTCGTATGATTAGCAGTAAAATGTGTAATGGTGCGAAATGTACGTAGCAGTTTAATGAATGATGCCATTTTAGATCTCATATTAATAGGAACCAGTTTTTTTTTATTATTTTTATATTTGGAAGCCTGTGCTAATGCGCGATTGATGGTTTTTTTTTTTTCTGCGACTGAGTCAATCACAAGAGCAAGGTTTAATGCAACAGAGCGACAGCTTAGGTGATCAAAGCTGAAAGGGAATCTTTGTTGGCGCTCGGCTGCGATAAGATGGCCGGTCAATGCTAATTTCAATAACTCTTTAATTATTGGTGTCAGGCCTCCTTTGGATCACTTTGTGCTGTGTGAGCAGGAAAGGCACCGACGGGGAGAGATACAATAGAGCTTCTCCACTCTGAAATTTTAATGAAATATGAATGACGGGCGATGTGCGGAGGTTGCGGGAGATGAGATAAAGCAGGAGCGAAACACAGCGATAGCAACGTCTCTTCTAGGGAGTGTGGATGTAACAGAAACTTTGCACGGGATTGGCAGAAAGGAGACTGAAGGTCACAGTTTTTAACATTAGGTTTCCGCCATGCGCCACTGTGTATGTAATGTAAGCGTTCCCTGACAAACGGTCGCAGCTCGTCTCTCCCTGTCTCACTCTACAACTGAAGACAATCTGGGGCCTGTAGTTCAGCACTTTATTACTTAAGTCACTAAGTAAAAGGATATTTTATTTGATAGAACAATACACCTAGAATGCCTCCCTTGTAAACGTCTCATAGCTGATTTATTGGACAACTATTAAGTCAAGAAGTGCACTTTGCTTTTCTCCACCCAAAGCTTGTTTTGTGTGGAATGTTTTAACCTATAGGGCCATGGAAAAATATTGCATGAACTTCTACGCATTCTGTCCAGTTACATCCTCAAACATCAATGTGTTTTATCGGGATTTCAAGTGATGAAACAACCTCATGTGGTGGTCATGTAACTGTGAAGGGAAAAGAAGAGAATTCCTAATTTTCCAATACTTTTGATAGAATCCAAATAGTGTGCCATGCATTTGGATTCAAAAGCTCTAATGCTCAGAGATCACCTGTACACCTAGAGGCTATACAAATGTTCTGTAAAGACTTTACATGTTTGTTGAGGACCTTTTATAAAAGAACTCGCTCTGAAGCCACTCCGTCCCCAACTTGCTTTTATTAGGGAAACCCTGGTTACATTTGTCAAGCTAAGGGGTAGGGATAAGCAAAACACTCTGTGACCTTAGGAACACAGAGATAATACTAAGCAGTCCACACAGTACATTTATACATAAGCAATCCAGATGGCTGAATACAGTTCATCACTGTTTCAGACTTATTTAGAAAAACACTTATTATTGTCCCAACATATTTCTCTGCTTTCTGCAGGCCTTCTGCAACGATAAGAGAGAGAGAGTAAATCAATACACATACATAGTAAAATGAAATAGTAACCACTGGTCTATATATTCCAGCAAATATATGATTAACACAATAAACCTAATGAACAATAAACTAAAGTAATGAGAGATCGGGCATATAGAATACACTTTAATAAAACCTTAAAACTTCTTAGTGGTAAGGAGTATATACGTAATAAATGCAATGAACTTAGTAGATAATAGTAAAATAGTAAGATAGAAAATAGTAAAAATAGTAAAAATAATTCTATCAATATGTATTATATTCATGGGGCAAATCTATCAGTAAAATTCTGTTTATTATAGAATTAATCTCTATATTTTTATTCAGTGCATATCCATGTCCTGTACTTATGGAACCACTGTTTATCCTGCACTTGCTGCTATTGCACTTCTGGTTTGACCTAAACTGCATTCCGTTTCCTCGTACCTGTACCTGTGTAATGACAATAAAGTTGAATCTAATCTAATCTAATCTAATCTAATCTAACCTTCAAAATACATCCGGAGCTGCTATGGCACGATTTAGATCAAAGCATGTTCTTGTGTTATAAAAAAATCAAAGTTCAGAACTCATCCAACTAATAATCCGTTCCATTACTTTAAGCTAGATGTTCACAGACACCTGTCTAATTTCCATAAAGTCCCAATAGAATACATAGCAGGTTGTTAAGTGACAGAATGTGAAACACTTCGACGGGTGTCAATAGCTCTGCAATGCACAGTGTCACGGCTCCTATTGCCATCCACAGTCATTGTTTCACCGACGTCTTCATCTCTAACACATGCGGAAGGCTGTGACTTCCTGGAATAACTTATTTAAATGTTGGGCTTTGATCCCACCGTGCGCTTTGCTTCCTCCTTTTGTCGCTTCCTCCACTTAAAGAGAACATAACCGAAAACAAAGCTCCAGAATCCCCATTTGCTCAGTTCTCTGTGTAGAAGGAGAAATGCTTGGCGTGCCATGGAGAAGCAGATGCTTTCTGCCCTGCGAGACGACCTCAGACAATGGCTGCCAGCCTGCTGTTTGTAGGATAGTTAGAGTCCACAATGTTTGTTGACTTCTCTGAGGACTTTTGGTTGCAGTCCAAGGGCATGAAAACGCATTTGCTTTTGTGTCCAGGAAAATATCATGCCCCACTGTATAAACCAAGAGTCTAGTGTAGATATCATGGCGAATTGCGTAACTTATATATTTAGAGCTGGGAACAAACGTTTAATTAATCAGATATTCTGAAAACTATCAGGTTAAAGGCATACTATGCAACATTTTTCAGTCAATTAATGTGTTCCATACCGTTTTGGATGATTAAATGAGTCATTTCAGGTCGAACAAAGGTTTTCTCGGCCGCACTGGTGGTCTGTGGGGGAAATACCGCACTTGCAATTGCAAGAGCCCTCGGCCCGCACCCACAGGCTCAGAAGTCTCGTGCATCGCGAGAGTCGGTCTTGCTTTACGGCGAGAACTCCATGTGTTTTTGCCCTGCCATTCACTATATGCACGCGCGAAAGCAACAAAGAACCGCATGTTAACGTCAAATAAACATGCAAGCATATCGAGTTTTATTATTATTATTATTATTATTTTTTTTTTATTTTTTTTTATGTTGGCTAGACGCTACCGCGGTGGCCGCGGTGAGGCGGCTTGACGGAGAAACCAGAACAGCTGAGCATCTTTATGACAGTGCACTTTTACTTTCGCCCTCTTGGGGGAGCCTCGCTGGAAAATCAACCCCGGTTGCATAGTATACCTTTAAATAAAAAGATTGTGAATAAAAACGTCCATCTTCCACATTTGTAGCCCCGATAAGCTTAAATAGGTTATTTTTAACGACAGGGTGTAACATTTTACTCCACTTTTAGACCCATCATAATCACAGCGTAAAGTTTTCCACACAGTGAGGGTGCCAGTCACTTTCTGTTCTCTGTAAACAACGACCGGGGTCGTCACAATCCGCCCTCTGGTGTTGAACAGACTGCATCTTTTTAAGTTCTTCATACAAGGTTACCTAACACAGCCCCCGGGGGAACACTTCAGACATCCACAGAGTAAGGAGTTGTGACACTGACATGGGGAGTCAAAGTGCAGTCACGCCTCCTCCGTCTGACAGGCTTTTGATGAGGGCTGCCAGCATATTCAGGAGAAAAGGAGAATAATCCGAGCGGGGATCAGCGCAGAGCTAAATTGGGCCAAAACGTGGCGCGCAGATTCCGGCCGGACCGTTAAATGAATCAATCTTTCAGAGAATCAAACGCACCCACATGCAGTCAGCCAGAGACGGCCCAAACCACTGTGTCAGGGAGGCGTTTGTGTGCGTGCGTGCATATGTGGCTTCAGTGAAGCAGCAATAGTTCCCGGAGCCCCGCAGATATTCAGGGGGCAACATAATGAGTGAGACGGAGAGGGCCTGATGTCTAATTAACTCACTGCCTTCGGACGCGGCTTGTCCCTGAATTCAAGGCAAACGATGACCACTGGGGGTGAAGAAGGGAAGAGGCAAGAGAAGAAGACCAGGGCTACGGCTTTGGGGAGGGAGAGGCGGCTGCGGCATTCAAAGCGCTAACCTCCATAACTTCCTCTCACTGTTTGCCGTCACTGAGTGACAAACAGACGGAAAGCAAAAGCCAAGCAGCAACACCGCCAGCGTTGAAAGCAAACACCTAATGGCTATTTGTTCACGTTCTGCGCCGATTCTTTTCTTTTTTTTCCTCTCCCCACTGAACTTCCGCGTGGAATCGCACCGTCTCGCAAAATGTTGGGCAGTCTTGTACGGCGGCGGAAATCCCACTGCGCGCGTCGGAAAGCAAACTGAGACGCCACAGACAGACAGGAAGGGATGCAGAGGCAGCAGCAGAGGGAGTTACTATATATGAGTCTTTAATTAGACGAGGCATAGAGTGCTGTCTGCATGTATCACACAGGCTAGGCCTGAAGGGAGGAGCAGAAAGGGAAAGTCACTTTCAAGCTCTACTAATATAATGGGGCCCCCGTGGGGACCAAGCGGGGGGGGGTAGATGCTGTTCGCCCCCCTCACACACACACCCCTCCCTCGTATTTCTGCATCTGTGAGCATGTGCTTATCTCGAAAAAAGTTTCTCGCCGTTCAACCTGTTTTCAAGGCTCACACTAGACGACGAGGTTAATGCGGAAGTTTCTGCTATTATCTTTCCTCCGCCGCGGCACAAACACGGCGAAAAGAGCCCCCTCGCTAAGCCCGGTGTCATATCAGTCTTGTGCGGCTAAGCAGGCTGTTCAGTGAGTTGTGAAATTGAAATGCAGCCTTGGTTATTAGACAAACAGCCTATTACCCATACTGCTAGTTCACTGTCAATAGCCACTGTAGCGTCAACTAACAACACAACTCATTTGCAGATTAAAAGGAGCGGCGCGTGTGTCGCGCGCGCTTTTTAGGAGGACGCTCACGCAGGTTCACGAGCGTGTGTCTGGGAGCGCCTGCATTTAGGTGTCATCAGTGTATACATCACCGGGACTACATTAGTGTGACATATTAATCCTTAGCTGCAGTACAAATAAGAACATGACTTCTGTTTGAGTATTCTATTTAAATCCGTTTAACCAAAGGCATACCGCTGTGCTCTTGTATATGTAGGATCTGCATTTAATATGCTTGTATGTCATGTATGTGCACATTGGGCTTTAGCGGTAGCTTTATTTGAGAAATACACACACACACACACACACACACACACACACACACACACACACGGCCCTAAACAGACAGTCATCATATTTCCTGGTCATTGAATGATCATTTGATAGAAGGCAGGGTACAGCCTGGACGGCAGTTGACCGTGGGCCAACAGATCAGAGACACGCGGTCAAAGGCACTGGAGAAGGCGTGGCACAATGCTGTTTGCAGTCAGGTATAAACAACTGATGGATGTTCTCCTGCAGACCGAGCTGTAGGACATTTCTGGAAGACCAAAATCTGGCCAAGTTTTAAACATCTAGCTGTTGATTTAAGGTAGCTAAGGTTTAAACATTCGAAGGTACTGCTCCTTTGTTGTTTTTTTCTCAACCGCTTCATGCACCGCATTTGTGATTCTTGCTGCAAAGCAGTCCTGCAGTCGCAACGTTTCCGCCAAAACGCTCGACTTGCTGTACAGTTTTCTAAACTTCCTCCTGAGATTCCCCTTAAGACTCTGGTCAAAAAGATCTCCATCTCCTCTGACTAAAAATAGAAATGTTAGTACATTTCAGCGGCTACAGATTTACTTTGAGCTTATAGTTGATTTTTGACCAGGAGCATCGTTCTTGGGCAGCACCTTGGCAGTCAGTCTTAAAATGAAACCTGCTTGCTTTGTCATCTGTCTTCCAACAGTTTCTACTTCATGGCAGGCTGAAGCCTTGGCAGGGTAGATCTGGGACTAAATGTTGAAATTTGGACACAACTGGGTCTTATTAACAAGACAACAATCGAAAGCATGGATCAAAATGAATTATCTACTAAGTCTGCCAAAAAGGTGTTTTTTTAATAATATTTTTGAAGTATTTGCCCTTTTTAAATCCCAAAAGTATAATGAATGTCACCCCTATCATGAGTTTATGTGAACTTATTACTGACTTTAAGTATGTATCGACTTGAGGTATCCAAATTTAATTGATCTGCTTGTAAAGGCAGTGTGTTGAGATGAGGTCTTTTACATGGAGTATATAATATCCAATGATATTGTATATTATATAATAACTGCACTGGTGTAGTTCCGTAACACTGTGGAGTGATTAGCCTGGTCTAATAATATTGGAAAGTGCTGCAGGCTGATCTGATGCAGCTGACAGTGCACGCAGAGTCAAATTGTTCACACACAAGCAAACGCTTTACGTAGGCTCCCAGCAAGTCAACAGCGTCTTCTCCAGTAAACTGAAAGCTGGTTTCTTAGCTTTTATGAAAATTAGAAACCACTTTTCTGTAGATTAGAGAAACTGGATGTTTCCCAGGTTGGTTTCCTACCTCCGACCATTACAGTCTGTGTCATATTGCCACAAGTTGGTTTCTAATCCCTTTTTAATGGCTCCTCTCGCTGCACGGAGGAAAGGTAACTGTCAGATGCGAGTCGGCATCGGGGAAAAAAAACTCTTATTGTGTTGCAGGTCGGTTTTCTGCTACTCACCATGTGTTGACCTTTTATTGTTGCTGTGCTTTTGTTTTAAACTGTTAGTCTCAATCAAAAACAAACAAACAAAAAAAAAAAAAAACATTGATGGGTGAACCTGTCTTGAAAAGATGTCATTTTTGAAGAAAAAGCATTCAAGCATGTCTTTTAGCATTTAAATTGGGGATCCTGTGATGTACCCGAAGTTCATTTGTCAACTATCTGATTGTGCTGCACATGATATATGGAAGCGTACATTGACACAGCCCTGAGCTGCCTCTGGTTGAGCTGTATGAATTACTAACAGAGAAGCATGGAGACTAAACTAGGACATGGTTTTGTGCTGATTTAGCAGGAGGGCTGTTAGAACAGGGCCACTGACTGTGCAGCAAGTATGGCCGTTCTAACTTTACGATTGTAAAAATGCTTATCCCTCTGCTTAGAATGTAGATACATTTTCTGTTCAGATTTTGAAACACAGTATCATGTTTTAATAATATTAAACTGCACATAGTTATCACTGTTGAGTGAGGAATGGGTGTTATTGTTGTATTTCAAATATTCAGGTAAAATAACACTAAAAACTCTATGAACTCAATGCAATTGTTTTTGTATGTGCATCGCTCTTTCAGCCTTCAGCAACTAGCATTACAAATGTGCCCTTCAAATAGTTTTAATGATTAAATGTTCAACTAGGGCTGAACATTATCGCAGTATCCCTGTGCACAATGTGCATATCGCATAAAAACTGCCTGGCATTACGCCTAGGCTCACGCGATGCTGTTTTAGTTAATATGCACATTTTAGCCTCTTTTTTTCTTGAGCACACAGGAATCAGATGTTCTGATTTTTGTCAATAAAAGCAATCCTTATTATTGAATTTCACAGCGGCAGATGGTATATTTTTGCACACTGATTTTCTGGATTTATTTTTTCGTCTGCATGAAATTTCCTGAAACGAGTTCTGTGAACAAACGCACTTCAGTGAGTTAAAATAAAATTATCATAATTATCATAATAAAAGCACATCGTTAGAAAAAGAGGAAATCTTCTGTTCCTTTAAATAAATCACAGTGGGTTCTGGTAAACATTTTTTGAACTCCTTTAACAAGGTACCTTCTCTCAGATCGTAAACACTTCTTTCTTTACATGTATGACACTATCAAACTCATAAGCCTGGTTTGCAGTTTGTATACGATCCCTAAATTGTTGACGATATGCTTCAGGTAGTTTTGAAGTGTGTTCAAGTTTGTCTGGAGCACAGACAAACTTGAACACACTTCTTGGGCCCAATCTCAGGGTGAGCTTCGTGCCAAATCAACAAACAAAATGAGGTTTGTATGAATCTGAAATATTAACCAAACTGATCTAGTTAGAATAAAAATAATGGAATGACAGCAACTTACCTTCATAACTAAAACAAACTGGAGAAAACTGGGACCAGAATAAAACGGCAGCTCAACTGTACAGACTCCTCAATGCAACAGATTCAAAGTGTTTATAAGGGTGCACAGGGAAGGTGTGGCTGGTTTGGATGAGCAGAGGATGATTGATAGAATAGAGTGGAGCATAATAGGATTAATAGATTTAATAGAATTTATTTCCCCACGATGGGGAAACTTAGGCATTAAAATGGCAAAAACACATAGACAGAATACACCAGATTTACACACTAGAGTAATATGATTATGATAAGCTATTTTAAAGTTAACTCATAAAGCAGAAGAGAATTACCTTATCAGAACAAATAAACAATTATTAACAGTTAATTTGGCATATTCAGGTAAAAATGCAATGTTCAAGGTAAAATAGAAGACGGACAGCAGCCGATTTACAGTACAATATGAGAAAACTGTGCAATATGCATGACTGTATAAAGAAATACTCCTGGAGAAGCTAAACGTATGCAAATGGCATTAGCATCTAAAAATGTTTCAGATGAACACCCAGGTACTTATAAGAGTCCACCATCTCAGCATCTGTTCCCCCAGTTGATGGACAGTCTGCAACAGCACAGTTTTATGCGTCACCTTCATCGAGATGACCAATCCGCACCATTAATCTTCTGGATTCACCAATCACAAATGGGCACCTGCACACTGAAATTGCATATTAAAAAAGAAGCAGCACCTTATGACCCCAGTCGTAACACCTGGATTGAAATGCATAGAATACCCCCCCCCCCCCCCCACCCTTCCTTCACTCTATGCTGATAATCTATTTGGTATTGTTTATTTAAAATGAGTCCATCTGCACCAGCCAGTGGGCCAAATCTTTCTTGAAATGCTGTTGGGAGGCCATCCAAAGTCAATGTAGGGGCCACAAATGGCCCCCGGGCCACACTTTGGATATGCCTGCCTTAAAGACTATTTGCGTGCTTGGGCTTCTCAGGTAGTGTGTTTGGCCAGTGTCGCCACCTGACCGACTTCATTCTATATTAAAAAAAAAAAATTAAAAAATGTCCATGTCTGTTGTGTCCACCTATATATTGTTTGGGCGCATCTTGAGCCGGTGTCTGTCTCGTTAAAAAGATTTCACCACGGTAACAAGCGGTGACAAGAAAAGATTATTGATTTTTAAAAGCCAGCACCTTATGTCAATGTCAATAAGTAGGTAAAGTTAAGTTAAACTTAAATGCCAATAAAAAAAGATAATAAAACCCAATTCAAACTCTCTCAACTCAGACAGGATGTCATTCCCGGCTCTCGGTCAACTCATTTGTCTCAATTTAAAGTGGTGTGGAGTGCAACTTGCCTTTTTCTATCTAATCTATTATTATTTATTGACTTAGTTATTCATAATGGAAAATAGCTGAGCTTTCTATAAAGAAATAGATAATGCATAAAACGTCACTTTCTTCTGTTTAAATTTTACAAATAAAGCATTCCCCATCACCTTCTTCAGTAAGTGTAACTAAGATGTCATGAAATTGGGCCACTCTAATTGAATCCGTTGTTTTAAACAAATATAAACAGCCAATATTTTCATTTGTGTAGTGTCAGAAACTGCTAAAATGTGAACGCAGAAATCCAGAGAAGGCCACACTGGTATATTTACATATTCAAATGTGGCTATAGGCAATGTATGGTTGTAAAGCGTTGTTATTACAGCTTTCTGCTGAGCTCAGCAATGCAAAACTCAGTGATTTCACTCCGCCGTATTTGTCCTACGTTGCTGTTTGATGGCAAATGATGCCTCAGCTTTGTAAACATATTATTCTGCTGTAGTCCTTTTTTTTTAAAAAGGAGTAATTGACCATTAGGAATGAGCCTCAGGGGGAAATCTTGGCACTTTGTGATTTAGCCACAGACTGGCTGAGCGGAGCTCATAAAAACATCAAGCCTTTTTTGCTGCTGGAAAGGGTTCAGTGATGGAGTTAAACACGTTTGACAACTTCATATCTTAGTTTGGGACCAATATGCTCGGCTTAATTGCATGTTGAACTCGGCTTCTGTTTTCACACACTGTTTATTTTTTTCTGCTACATGCACGGTTTGGTTTGGAAATTAAAATTACTTGGCAAAAGTCAAATAAACCAAACAAACAAACAAAAAATGTTTGCGCTTTTAAGCAAAACCTCAGACATGCTTGAAATGTCCTCTCTCTGCTTTAGCCACCCTCTGACAAGTCCCAGTTTATCTGGAGAACACAAAAAAGATGGTACCGGCAGGAAATAAATAAATAAAAAAAACAACACACCCACACACAATCATTAATTTCATGTCTTTCATATTTCATGATGAGACCTTGTTGAGACCTTGAGTAAATCTTGATGAGCTACTTCCTCTAAAAAAAAAAAATAATAAAAGTCAAAGCTTTTTTTTTTTGGCCTCAATTTGTGAACAGAGAGAAGCCAAAATGTTATCTAGTCTTCTATAATCTAATACTGGGAAGCAGTTATCTCACCCGCTCTATGCTTCTATCTCTCTGCCTGCCATATGGGCTGATTCATGTCTCTGCATTTATCACTGACAAGCCTCCAGAGGGAAAGGTTAGCATTTAGCTAAAGGCTTTCCAATACATCAGTGGAGGAAATCTCATTTAAGTTCTTGGGTTCTGTTTGTTGTCTAGTCTTTAAACTCTGCAAGTTAATAATTTTAACAATTACTTTTAAATGCCACGTGGAATATCGATGAGGAGAAGAAAAAAAAATAGCCCTGTGTGTGAAGTTGATCAGTTTAATGGTTGAGAGTGCTTGTAGGCTTTACCTTTTCGGGCGTTTTACCAAAGTTCCTCGTTTCATACGGGCCTCCCGTCTTTCAAGTTTACCTTAGGGACGCGACATGGAGAGCCATCGTTATAAATGTGACTGTGCACACTAAACCGCTAGACGTTTTAACTGCTGTTGTTCTCATTTAGATATTCAGAGAAAGGACTCACCGATGGATAGTGCTCCAGGCAATTTGTCAAGGACTCTTGTTCAGTTAAAATGATGAGCATAAAACATCACCGGGCACACTTCCAAATACACACCACATTGTTTCTCGCTCTTTCCTGTTTTACCAACTAATTTGTGATTCAGTGAGCAGAGTGGACCTGAAATTCATATCTACAACAATAACTTATGTGTGTGCTTGCATAAAGCACAAAGCTGTGTTGTGATTGCCATTTTTCTTGTACATCATCAGACTTGGCGCAGAGGGTCTTTCAGATAATTTAGTTTAGAAAGGTCTCACTGGTTTGACGATTAGCTTTAAGGCCCATTCATACCTCACGTAAAAGACGGATACGGATACGTGTGGAGTGTTTCATACGTTCTAACCGTCGATTTCGTCCGTATTTTGACACGAAAATTGGGAGCTTACGATTACGGACGAAACGGAGCAATACTACCGGAAAAGGTGGGGGCGCTATTGAGTTTATAGTACAAAATGTCAACAAAATCACGAAGAAGGTTATAATTCTGGGTTTTAAACAATGGCGGGATTCGAGGAACGACTTGCGGATCTTGTCCGCAACTACCCACACATATATGATGTGTCGTGTCCGGGGCACAGGGACAAACAAAAAGTTCACTTACGGAGCAAATACAACAAAATCACGCCTTGGACCGTCGCCATGTTTGACGAATTATTGGCACCGTGCACTGCCACCTCAACGGACGGAGGTATGAAGGAGTCAAGGGATAGAACGTACGGACAGAAATACGTACGGACGTGTAGGCCAAACGTAGGGTATGAATGGGCCTTTACACTGCGCATCACTGCTAACACTTATGCACACCGCATGTATGGAAGCAATCCGCCACTGAAGTCAAATGATCTGCGTCACGAATGGCCGGTAATGTCCGGAGAGAAAAACGTGTCGTATCTATTGTGCCATATCTATGTTTTGTTTTGTCGTTTCTGCAACAATTATTTGCGTAGTAGGACAAGAAATCAAATTATTCTAAAGCTTTTTGTCTTTATCAAAGTAGCGTTTCTGCTTTACTGCCAGCTACATAAATAAGCAAACAAAAAAAAGTCTCTATGTATCCTCCGTCACCCATATATTAATTTTTGTCAGATGACATGCTTTCCCTGTTGCTTCCTCTTCTGCTCCTGGATCCTCATCATTATGGTAATGCGTCAGTTCAAGCTCTTAATTATGCCTGCAGGAACGGGTAATGCAAGGTTGCCAACTGCTTCTTCCCAGGTGTTTCCTTAAAAACAACACACACACACACACACAAAGTTGCTTAAAGGGTTCTAAAAGGTGCTAAATGTTGTGAGTAAACATTTAGATGGCAGAGCAACCCAAGCAACTTCCGACAGCGGCTGATCAGGTTTTGATTTGTTGATTTAGCGTGCCCTTGTAAGAGAGAAGGAGCAACTTGAACCCTTCTCCTTCGCTGACAGCTTCTGAGAGAGACAGACAAGGAGGGAGGGAAGCAGAGAGATGGGTGTGTATTGTCGCACTCTAGAGAAATAACATTAAAAATACTCTTTTTGGATGGCAAAATATGCTAAATATGGAAACCATATTTGATTGACACATTGTTATGAATGCAGGGCCCTGGATGCAAAAGTTAACCACAAGGCTCTTAATGACAAACGGATACAGATCAAGGTTAATCATTTTATGGTTAGTAATAATTAATTAGCACATGACAGCCCAGTATTTCCAGCCCTGCAGTTATCCCGACCTACAGTAGAAAATTATTACTTAAATTGAGTCAAATATACTATATGCTTTGCTGTCAAAGTTGCTGTACATCTGTTCTTCATATCAGTGCAAACAATGCAGGTTTTAGGTCAGTATCTCTTTGAAAACACTTGCTTTATTTAGTCCATTTTCATATATAAATTCAAAGCAGATTTTAATGCACCAAAGTCCTCCTTTAAGTAAAAGTAATTGGATAGATGTCATGTTTACTATGACGGTAAAGATAATGTAAAAATGTCTTTAATAAAAGGTGAATGCTTCATGATGTACCTTACATCTTCAACTGGAAGATTTTAACTTGTCTAATAATTTTACCCTAATTAAAAATTACCAGTTTCCATTTGCACCACCCAGTGGGCCAAATCTTTCTTGAAATGCTGTTGGGGGGGCCATCCAAAATCTGTGCAGGGGCCAGGTTTGTACAGTACATGTAATCAGAGTCCACTGCTTCATGCTGTCCTTCTTGTCATGGAAAGACAAAAGGCGTAGTTGTAACCATGTCATCCCAATTAAGGTCTTTATTTTATTTTTTAGTGTGTCCTGTCCAGTGTAGCATTGAGAATTGTTGTCTTAATGCCAAGAAGAGTCCAACAGATTTTACTTTCACAAGCAGAGCCTTACTGCTTTCGCTATACTGCTCCGCTTGATTTATATATGCAAGAAGTTTTATCGGATCATATTCACATTCAATAGACACAAAATTGGGAAGGCAGAACAGAAAAAAAAGGACGGGAAAAAGATGAGACAAAATGCTAAAAGGGAGAAAAGGTGACAAAAACAGAGGTGAGGAAAAGGAGAGAACAAGAAGACATCCTCGGAACAGCAAAACCATCCGATGAAGTATTACATCCCATTACTATATCCCAGGGAAGAGCAGAGGAGAGCCCCAGGAAACCCCCCAACAACAGCCGAAGTCCCCAGAAGCTGCTACGACGAGCTAGCTACGCCGGAGCAGATTCAGCCATGGGCTCAGAGGCTTGTGGCCCAGGGGCCCCCTACCCCCCAGTGGGGCCTCGACAGAGCCATGGGGCCCTGGCCCTGCAAAGCAGCCGCTAGGAATGAGCCAGCCCAAAACCGAGCCCCCGGACACCGAGGACCAACAGTGCGCTGGTTGTCCATTTAAGGTTTAAAGCTGATGTTGCCGCATGTATATATCCATAATTGCTTTGCACGATAGCTTTTTTTTTTTTTTTTTTACATGTAAGAATGCTGCTTCCAAAGCCATGAACTAAATTTGCGCAAAGATCATGGGTTGTAGGTATAAGTTGGATGATTCATTTACTTTTAACTTCCCCTCAGCTCAGGGATAATACCATGTTTTTTTAACTTATTAAACCTTTACTGGGGCTCTCTCATCAAGATGTGAGTTCTCATTTACAAGAGAGACCTGCTAGCACCAAAACTTGTACAGACCGACACAAAGCTTGGTAAAACAGTGTCGCAGTGTTTAAAATACTAAATGACGAAGAAAAAAGGAACAGAAAAGTAAGACCAAGAGCAAAAACTTTCTGACTTTGTTGCAAGATCATAAGGAGGATTATAAGGAAATTACCTTTAAACACCTTATAATGGTGTGACTTGGGCTCAGTGGTGGAGTACTGGTCTTGCAATTGGAACGTTGCGGGTTAGATTCCAGCTTACCCGTTTCACATGATGATGTGCCCCTGCCTGGGCAAGGCACTTAACCCCAAACATCCTCGCAATCTGCATATCAGTGCGTGTTACAACTCTGCGGTGCTGTTTTGTGAGAGTGTGGATAAAAAAGCGAATGTTTACAAGCTGCAGCCTGGGTTCCTTCCGTGACTTAGCCTGAATAATAACCACCTTTCAGTTTATTCTAGACTGACAAGTCTCTTTCTGGTTCAAAGTAGACATGGAAGGCTGTCATGGTGTTGGGGCGGGAGAATCAATAAAATAATTTTCAAGATTCAAGGATGGAGTAGCAGTGATTGATGAACAGACATGCTGACATTTTGGATTTGTTGTAAATGGACTGAACTTATATAGTCATACTGACCACTCGAAGCCCTTTACACTATAGCCACAATCAACCAATCACACTCAATAACCCCATTTAGAGGTGTGCACCCTTTGCCCTAGCCCTGTGCTAATAGACAGTCAACTGAGATATGTGATCAACCTGACCCGACGTTGCTTATGTGAAATTGTTAAAACCTTATATATTGTTATTTAGTCAACTAAAAGACCTGGAGCATATGTAATGCTTTTTCAGTGGCAAACCCAGCACTTTAAATTAAGTGAATAATCCAACAGTAAGAACATCTGGCATAAACAACTCTTGACCCATGCAAGCTTTTTGGATAAAAAGTCTGATCAGGTCTTTTCACATCCTCAAAAATACATTTTGTGGGTTTTTTATATAACAATACAGTTTTCCATCCAAATTTCTGAGTGAAACTGAACACATTTCCATTTGATGATGAATGTACCACTGTTATAGTGTTGCTTTCCTTTAGGTAACCTAACAACTCTTTTACATAGCAAAATCACCTGGTAATCTACACTCTCTTTAAAGGAAAAGGATATGTTCTCTTTTATGGGATCAAGTCTCTTCTGCAGTGACCTACCTTGGCTTGGACACACAGTAGCTTCCTAAAGAGCAGGTTCATACCACTCTCACATTTGCTGTAATCCTGTTCTGATCCCCTCCACAATGCTCAGGTTGTTTCTGCAGCTGTGTCGATGCTGCATGCATCCAGTGAACTACAGTTGGCTTTAACCTTAATGTCTTCAATAGCATCTCCACCAGTGTAAACAACAAACAAAATTAACAAAATTTTAACAAAATTACTTTTTACCATACATGTTTTACTTGATTTTTTGCAACAACATGTGCCATGTTGGCAGCATTTGACTTTGCCTGGTGAAGTAAGCAGCTTTAACCACGTGCATTAGATTTGACAGGGAATGCTATTTGTTTTACTCTGAGACATAGTTGCGTCTAACTTTTTTTTTGCAGTAAGGAAAAAAAAAACAAGGAGCCTAGTTCTCGAGTTTCCGTGCTCTGCTTACAGAGTAAATAGCTAGTTTTTATGATGCTCTCTGACAACATCCTGTTGCATAAGCACTGAAGAAGCTAGCCTCGTGAGACCATCCTGATCTCGCGAGCTTTCAAGGTTTCACTCGCAGATCAGTCTGGCTACTCTCCGTTAAAGAAAATTTGGAGCCGTTCACCAAACGAACGTCCAATCAGCGTTGGCTTTGAGGCGGGTTGAGGTGTGACGCAACGAGAAGCGCGACAGTTCAGTCTAAAGAACATGGCGGCTTCAGCCGACAAAACTAGCGTTAGCGTGGCTATCGAGCAAGTTTTATCGGAATTACAGAGTATTTCTTTGCTGAGCTAACGAGCCTTTACCTGCAGCAGCAAGAGTAGCTTGGCTTGTGGTTGTGTTTTCGTCGTCGCTCGTAACAGAGCGACGACGAAGCATGTTGACGAGTACGTCATATGCTTCGTTGATCTGATTGGTTTATTTGGCCCGTCTATCACCAACATAGGCCAATCAGCTAACCAGTATTTTCACCCCTTCCCAAAATTACTTCAACGGAAGGTTTCCAGATGGATATGCGGAGCAAATCCATCTGGCAGAGTCAGGTAATGAAGAAGTCTCCATCATGTTTAAATCATTTGTACGGCAGCGTTTTATGAATTTGGTTGAAAAAAGAAACAGACAACAAAGAGACCTTTTGTAAGCAATGTATGAACATAAAACAAACTATTAGCGGCTAATAATGCCTGCATCAATTGATCATTTAATCAACAGAATCAGTCGATTGATTGATTGATTGATTGATTGATTGATTGATTGATTGATTGATTGATTGATTGATTGATTGATTGATTGATTGATTGACCAATCAATCTTATTTATATAATGACTTCACATTTAAAGTAAGGTATATTCAATGTAATCTCAATTACAGGACTTTGCGCTTATTCCAATTGGCTAGAATGTTCTTTTTGAACATATATTCTAGATCATTCAGCACATGGCTGTACAGTATTTAGCTGCAGCTAAATGGATTGATAAATAAATAGATAAATTATTCTAAAGCTCTTTGTTTTGTGAGGTTCTGGATGTATTCAATGTTTGGATGGAGCTATGCAACAGGGTCATGGAAGGAAGATGTAGCCTGTAATGCAATTATGATCAGTAATCACATTCTGTAATGTAGTCTGGTATGCAAATTGATTCTATATACAACAGATCTAAACAGCATGAGCTGAATATTTTCTTGCTTTAGAAAGAGGACAGTATGCAGGATGTTTAGATATGTAAACAAGGCCATTCGTATGGTGGTTAAATCGTCTTCTCCTTCCATAGCTTCTTTTTTTGTAACAAGAATGCAAAGCAGATTGTCTAACCTAGCAAACTGGTTTTAACTAATAAATATGGGCTTTTTGGAGCTTTTACATTACTTAGATCTGCTGCAATTTTGTAGCTATTATCTACATGTGTATTAAAGCTGCACAAATCAGGATATAACTGATACTAAAAAACATGACTGTAATATTGATTATGACCGCACTTCTTGACACTGTTTCCTTTAAAATATTAAAACACCACAATGTCACATCAACACTTAGCATCTCACATATATGTCCAGTGTGGGCATAATACTCGCCCATCTATTTGCTGGGCGAGTATTTATTTTTTTAATTTCTAAATTTATTTTAAATTGAGGCATGAATGGTCCTCCATATTATGTATTCTAGCAGTACCATTGTACAAAATTTAATGGACAGACACAGCTATATGACAGATCAGACCTGGAGTTATGCTGCTTTGATGAAACAGAGTGGAATCGAAACAAGACTTTCCTGTTTAAGTTTACTCCAATAAAACATATTTGGTGTGATAGAGTCCTACACTGCTGCAGCTGATTTTGCAAATAAGGAGAATTTGAAAGGTTATGAATTATTACATTTGAGGATGTGGGGTAATTTGTAGCAAGGTTTTTCATCGTACAACTTATGAAATGCTTGATGTATATAATATAATGGACAATAATCACATTTCCATGCTGAAATTAAAGAGAAATGTAAACCTGGGTCAGAGTTTGTTAAATCAAAAAAACAAAAAGATGTTAAATAAACAAATAAAAAGTAAATAAAGTGTATGTTGTAAATGTTTAGAAAACTAAAAATGTACATTTTAGAGGTGTGTGGTATTAGCAAAATATGATATTGTAATGTATTTTATTGTTGCAATGACATATTCAAATGGGATTGTCCCATATTTTTCACAATTCGGTCTTTCCTTACCTTGATCACAATGTCCTCTGCAGTCTTAATCACTCAGATCTGGGTAGGGGCTAAACAGACATTGGAGATCCATCAAATATTTTAAATGCATTATTTACAAGCAGAGTTTGAACGCACATCAAATATAATAGCCTGCTAAATATTGCATTAAAGCAGTCTTTGGCAGTTCCAGCATTGCTGGGATGACTGGGATGGAATATAGTTGGGAGACGCACAACATTTGGATCTTATAAAGTTCATAATGCATATTGGGTTGACATTACGAGGGCTTCTCTGCTGCACTTTCTGGAGCTTTTAGTGAAGTATCCTACCATTTTAAAAACACATTCAACCATCCTACAACCTTGTGTTGACAATTCCCTGTTCTCATTTGAGTAGAATAGACAGAGAAGTAACCCACAATATATATTGTCCCTCAGTGGGGAAATGCAGGCGTTTCAGGGCCCAAGTGACAGGCAAATTGAAAGCTGCAGACTCACACAGAGGTAACACAGCTCACCTTCATATCATATTGCAGCAAATGAAAAGCAAACCAGGCTGGTCATAAACAGCTACGGGGGAAGTTAAAGATTTAGATAATGGCAAGAAGCCTCTTTAACCTCTTTAATTGCCAAAATACTGGTGGAACCATGCAAAAGCTGGTCCGCAGTTATAAGAAGGCTTTGGTTGACAGGTTTTCCTTTCGTTATTGAAAGGGATATAAATAATTGCCAACATGCATTTAAAAAAAAATAATACGATACTTAGATGTATATTTCACACCAGAATGTAGGCTCTCATTCTAAAGGAGTTCAGAAGAGGGAGTGTGTTGTTTGGGGAGCAGAAGATGAGTGATTGGTGGAAAGCGACTTTCCACGCCGTTGTGGTGGAAATATGCCATTAATAAAGCTGAGACTTCAAGCAGATGTTTGGTCTCGTTTTGCCAACTTCAAACAGATAATTTTCAGCAAACTTGAGACTCCTTTTACACTACCTATTTGTTGTTTAGAAATTACCGGTCACAGTTTCTCTCAGAAAACCACAACTGTGTTGAATGAAAATAATGTAGCATCTTAATCCACCAGTGGCATGAGTAATTTAAGGTTTATCTTAAAATGTGAGTAAACCTTGTCTACGACGTCTGCCTTAGATGTTATTTGACATCATTTATAGCCAAATGTAGGTTTGATTGGAACCCCAGTGCTGTGCAGCTAATCTGTAAAGCCACACAATCCCCAGGTTAAAAAGAATGCGGAGTATATGTAGTTTTTCTTTCTTTCCTTTGTGAAAGATGGTTTCTGGAAAAAAAGCATCTAACAGCTGACATTTCAAAAGCTTTTAGCTTTTCTAAAGCTTTAGATTTGTTTGAGATGTGTTATAGATGACGCTCTGCTATAACCTGGGACTGATTTTAATAGCTTCCTCTTCTAGTTCAGCTCTTGATTGGCCTAAACCACCTTTCTTTGTTTTGCTTCAAAACAGCCATGCAGTAGCATGCAAATTTAGATTTATTGTATCCCCCATAACTGTAGAGAAAGTTGCTGCAATCCACCTAACAACATATACTATTAAATAATTAAAAAGAGAATATGCACCTTAAAACTGGCCTTCAGAAAAAAAAAATTTAAAGGTGAAGGAGTAAAAATGCGTATATCTTAGCAACTCGTTTCATGAAAGGGGCTCTGAAAATTCATGGCTTTGGTCATTCTTTTAACTTTGTTATCTATTAGCTATTTGGAAACAATTTTATTTCTGAAAACTTTATTTATTTTTGAAAATAGATTTTAGGATCGTATTGCTTGGAGTTTTTCAACCTACCTTTGAAACAGTCATGACCAATTTTTGCATCTTTTTTGTCAAACTGTCCAACGGAAATCTTAGGCCCTATGACTTTTACTGGATTTACCTCACTAAAGCTTCCATATTAAGATTCAAACATGTAGAGAAAGATTCTTATTTAAAACCTCACAGGTCAACAGGTAACATTGAAGTTATTATTTTTTGTTGCAGCCATCTAGACAAGAAATGTTGAGTGAATAATCGCTTTGAGTAAATTGGTTATATGAATTTCAAATATATATATATATATATATATATATATATATATATATATATATATATATATATATATATATATATAAAATTCATATAACCAATTTACTCAATATATTTAAATAAATATATATATATTTAAATAAATATATATATATATATATATATATATATATATATATATATATATATATATATATATATATGGAGAGAGAGATAGATAAATCATTTTATTTACTTTTATTTAGACAAGTAATGTCAAATTTCATGATCACATTGTCATGGTTGAGTTTTGGTTTGGCTTTGTTTTTCTGTTATTTTCATTTTTTCATCTCTTTTGGGTTAGGTTTGACTTTATTTATTGTTAGTTTTCAGTCATCAGTTATTTTCTGTCATTTTTCACTTCACCTCCTCAGCAGTCAGTCACACCTGTTATCATTTACCAGTCAATTAGCCAGACCCTGTTTCCACCTGTGAAGTGTTCTATTTAAACCTGCCTCTGCCTTCAGTTCAGCACTGGGCCGTCATCATTCCACACCTCTCCATGCCAGTCCCCGTTTTGCCTTGGAAGATTTGTTTTGCTCCTGTTGTTAAGGTTAGTCCTGTCAGTCACTCTAAAGACTGTTTGATCCTGGAGAGGTTCTGCTCTGTGTCCTGGTGTCTCCAGAGAACTGCTAACTGGACTAGCCATCCTGGAAAGGCTCTGCTCTGTGCCCTGGTGTCTCTCAAGTTCTGCTAACCTGACTAGCCGCCCTGGTGAAGCTCAGCTCTGAGCCCTGGTGTCTCTCAAGTTCTGCTAACCTGACTAGCCGCCCTGGTGAAGCTCAGCTCTGAGTCCTGGTGTCTCTCAAGTTCTGCTAACCTGACTAGCCGCCCTGGTGAAGCTCAGCTCTGTGCCCTGGTGTCTCCAATGAACTGCTAACCTGAGTGCTATGAGGCCTGCTAGCCGAGCAGCACCTAGCAAGTGTGGACTCTCTGTCTTCGGGCCGTCAGCTCCTGCCATCACATTCATCCCTGACCTTCTGCAGTCCTGAACCTCCGGTCTTCATCACTCACCACCCAGCAGACTTCCTTCAATAAAAACTCAAACTTTTAGTCCCGTGTGTGTGTCCTGAGTTCATCGGTAAACAAAACCTTGACAGTACGGCCCAGTCAAAAGGTGAACTCAGGCGCCATGCGGGACTTACCTGCAGGAGTTGACGACCCGGATATCCTCGCATATGTGGAGATGTGCGAACGCCAGATGAGGGAGAGGTATGCCAAGATGGCTTCCGCCCGGGACCCTGCGCCACCCGTCCGGACCGACTCCACTCCCCAGGTGGTTTACGTGGGCGTTGTTACGGCTACCCCGGAACCCAGGAAGAGAAGCCACTCAGCCTCTCGTCGTCTCGGTCATCACCTCCATGACTCGCAGCTGGCCCCTCGAGTGAGGCTCATCGTTCCACCTAGCGGAGCTCCACGCATCAAGGAGAGCCAGCTGTGGGATTTCTTCTACGGTGACCGAGACGACCTTCTGCCCTGCTGGCCAGCTGCCACCCCCCAGATTGCCCCGGATTCCTCATCTGTCCCCTCCCGGCGAAGACAGCAAAACCACCGGCGCGGAGGGTCCGTCAAGGCTCAAGAGGAGGTCCAGGAGGATCCGACTCCAACCTCGGCGTCCGCTGAAGCCTGTGGCCCGGCGTCCGCTGAAGCCTGTGGCCCGGCGCCGCTCTCTGAAGCCTGTAGCGCGCCGCCGCCCTCCAAAGCCTGTTGCCCGTCACTGCCCGAGGTAGCCGAGGAGTTGGTTCCGCCTCCACCAGAGGACTCCGCTCTGCCGGCCACCGTAAGCGCCGCTTTGCCTCAGCCCGAGGTTTCCGAGGGAGCCGCTTTGCCTCAGCCCGAGGTCTCCGAGGGAGCCGCTTTGCCTCAGCCCGAGGTCTCCGAGGGAGCCGCTTTGCCTCAGCCCGAGGTCTCCGAGGGAGCCGCTTTGCCTCAGCCCGAGGTCTCCGAGGGAGCCGCTTTGCCTCCGCCCGAGTCCCGTGAGGAGGTCCAGGAGGACCTGCCTCCGCCCAAGTCCCGTGAGGAGGTCCAGGAGGACCTGCCTCCGCCCAAGTCCCGTGAGGAGGTCCAGGAGGACCTGCCTCCGCCCAAGTCCCGTGAGGAGGTCCAGGAGGACCTGCCTCCGCCCAAGTCCCGTGAGGAGGTCCAGGAGGACCTGCCTCCGCCCAAGTCCCGTGAGGAGGTCCAGGAGGACCTGCCTCCGCCCAAGTCCCGTGAGGAGGTCCAGGAGGACCTGCCTCCGCCCAAGTCCCGTGAGGAGGTCCAGGAGGACCTGCCTCCGCCCAAGTCCCGTGAGGAGGTCCAGGAGGACCTGCCTCCACCCTCGGTTTCCACCGAGACCTGTAGCTTGGCACCGCCTCCAACTGATCTGTTCGGCCAGAGCCGCAGATTGCGGACTTCGAGCCGCGCGACTCTGCCTCGTCGGGGCCGTCCACCACGGCGCCCGCCTCTGACTTCTCTGTTTGGCCGGAGCCGCAGACTGCGGACTTCGAGCCCCTCGACTCTGCCTCGTCGGGGCCGTCCACCACGGCGCCCGCCTCTGACTTTCCTGTTCGGCCGGAGCCGCCGACCGCGGTCTCCGGGCCGCTTGACTTTGCCTCGTCGGGGCCGCCCTCCTCGAGGGTTTAGTCGGGCGATGCTGCTCCGCCGCCTGCCTCGTCCAGGACGACCTCCACGAAGACTTTTCTTTTTGCTTAGCAGCCGTTTTTGCCTGAGCCCTTAAGGCCAGTGCCTTAATTTTTGGGCTCGATTTCAGTTTTGATTACTTAGGATTTTGGGGGTTTTAGAGTTAATTAAGGGGTTCTTTGTTTTTTCTTAGAGTACTTGAGTTTCTATTTTCGTTTGTTTTTCCACCTCTGTTCTGGTGTTCCAGGTTTGCCTATAGTCTTCCGGTTTTTGCTTTGGTTATTTCTGTTTGCTTTAGAATCCTAGTTTTTTGCCTTGTTCTCTTAGTTTTTGTTCTAGCTTTAGTTATCTAGTGTTACAATAGTTTACCCGTTCCTGTCCTAGTTTCTTTGTTTTGGTTTTTGCATTAGTTTTATAGTTTTTTTTTTTCTCTTGTACGTCTTGCTCTTTTTCCTAGTTTTGTTTTAGTTTTATTTTGATTTTTCTAGTTTTTTGCTTCGGTTTTTCTTTTGTTATCCCTACCCTAGTTCTTCTGGTTTTGTTCTATAGGTTAGTTCATGCCTGGTTTTCTAGTTTTGGTTTAGATCTGTAGTTTCCCAGCGCTCTTTAGGTCCCAGCGCTTCTTAGTTTTGTTTTTGGCCCCCTAGCTCTTAGTCCCCTGGCGTGTTTGACGCTCTCCATTCTCCGGAATTTAGATGCCCTTAGTTCCTGGTATTTTTGTTTCCTGGCGTATTAGGATGCCCTTTGTTCTTGGTTCCCTGGTGTTTAGATTTCTAGCGTTTAGATTTAGTGTTCCCGGCGTGTTTAGACGCGCTCTGTTCTCGATTTCCCCGGCGTGTTAGGACGCCCTCTGTTTTTGGTTCCCCGGCGTGTTAGGACGCCCTCTGTTTTCGGTTCCCCGGCGTGTTAGGACGCCCTCTGTTCTCGGTTCCCCGGCGTGTTAGGACGCCCTCTGTTCTCGGTTCCCCGGCGTGTTAGGACGCCCTCTGTTCTCGGTTCCCCGGCGTGTTAGGACGCCCTCTGTTCTCGGTTCCCCGGCGTGTTAGGACGCCCTCTGTTCTCGGTTCCCCGGCGTGTAAGTACGCCCTCCGTTCTTGTTCCTAGGCGTTTTAGATGTTCCTGCTTCCCTCACATCCCGACGTTCTCTTCCCCAAGCCCCGGCGTTTTCCTCAGGCCCCGGCGGGTTTCCCTTTGGCGCTGTCGTGCGCCCGTTCCTTCCCTTTGGCGTTAAGTACGCCTGTTCCTTCCCTCTGGCGTTGTCGTACGCCTGTTCTTCCCTCTGGCGTTGTCGTACGCCTGTTCTTCCCTCTGGCGTTGTCGTACGCCTGTTCTTCCCTCTGGCGTTGTCGTACGCCTGTTCTTCCCTCTGGCGTTGTCGTACGCCTGTTCTGCCTTGTGGCGATGTTCGCCTGTCATGCCCGTTTTTGCCTGGTGGCGATGTTCGCCTGTAAACGTCGGTTAGACGCCTTTTGTTTTGCCTACCAGCATCTGTTAGACATCCTTTTAGTTTGCCCTAGTGGGTAGTTTTGGTTTGATTTTAGCCCACCATCCTACCTTCCCTCCACCCACCCAGGTTAGATCAGCTTGGTTATGACTCTTGCCCGCCATCCTGCCTTCCCTCCACCCACCCTGGTTCGGTCACTTTGAAGTTTGTTTTGTTTGATTAGGCCGTCCGGAGTCCGGCCTTGAGGGGGGGGTAATGTCATGGTTGAGTTTTGGTTTGGCTTTGTTTTTCTGTTATTTTCATTTTTTCATCTCTTTTGGGTTAGGTTTGACTTTATTTATTGTTAGTTTTCAGTCATCAGTTATTTTCTGTCATTTTTCACTTCACCTCCTCAGCAGTCAGTCACACCTGTTATCATTTACCAGTCAATTAGCCAGACCCTGTTTCCACCTGTGAAGTGTTCTATTTAAACCTGCCTCTGCCTTCAGTTCAGCACTGGGCCGTCATCATTCCACACCTCTCCATGCCAGTCCCCGTTTTGCCTTGGAAGATTTGTTTTGCTCCTGTTGTTAAGGTTAGTCCTGTCAGTCACTCTAAAGACTGTTTGATCCTGGAGAGGTTCTGCTCTGTGTCCTGGTGTCTCCAGAGAACTGCTAACTGGACTAGCCATCCTGGAAAGGCTCTGCTCTGTGCCCTGGTGTCTCTCAAGTTCTGCTAACCTGACTAGCCGCCCTGGTGAAGCTCAGCTCTGAGCCCTGGTGTCTCTCAAGTTCTGCTAACCTGACTAGCCGCCCTGGTGAAGCTCAGCTGAGTCCTGGTGTCTCTCAAGTTCTGCTAACCTGACTAGCCGCCCTGGTGAAGCTCAGCTCTGTGCCCTGGTGTCTCCAATGAACTGCTAACCTGAGTGCTATGAGGCCTGCTAGCCGAGCAGCACCTAGCAAGTGTGGACTCTCTGTCTTCGGGCCGTCAGCTCCTGCCATCACATTCATCCCTGACCTTCTGCAGTCCTGAACCTCCGGTCTTCATCACTCACCACCCAGCAGACTTCCTTCAATAAAAACTCAAACTTTTAGTCCCGTGTGTGTGTCCTGAGTTCATCGGTAAACAAAACCTTGACACACATTGATATCTATCCGGGTTAAAAAACAAATTACTGGATTGTATGATTTAAATTGGTACAGAGTCAATTAATCCAATAACAATGGGCGTTTCTATGCACCCAGCTTTATTTAGAATAGAACCATGTGCAGTTATCAAATTTCCCTCGTCCTTACGGACGTATTTCGGCGACTCAAGAACACGGAATACGTCATGTTTACGACATGTGGAATAACTTGATCCTGTCAAGCACGGACGTGTATGTTGATCGGATTATCAATCGGCATAAACCACCCCGCTCATTCACAATACAATTTCATTCCAAATGACTTGTTTACATGACGCATTTTTATTCCAATCGGCCCTGTTTTTCCAATTACCTTAGTCCATGTAAACATGGCTAGTGAGACTGGTGTTTTCATTTACAAGTGATCTGTTACACAGACACATGACATCAGCTACATGCAATAACAACACAATGATTATAAAACAATATTTTGGAATTTAAAAGAGAGACTTAAAAACAAAACTTGATGATTTTTTTCTATGAAAGGTGCCTAAACTGTCTTGGAGGAATCAGACTGGACTATTTCAGTTGTTGCTTCAGTGTGTTGGAGCGGAATAGGAAAAGGCCAATTTTATTTTTTCCAAATTCCGTGCAAACCGAGGGACACACTGAAAGAAATAAAATCATCGGCGGGTAGGCTGTGACTTTACTGTCTCTGTGACGTGTTAGAACGTAGCTATGGAGGCAGCCTGCCGAGCATGGATTTATGAATGAAAGCATAGCAGTGTAGATAACGATGGCCGATTTACCAGAGCGCACAGGGTACAGTGGTGTGAGAGATGTTTAAAGTTTTATCACTGGGAAGATGCAACATCTACAGTGGAGTATTACTACGAGTTTTCCATTAAAATATATCATTTTTTGTAATTACTACCTCCATAATTATACACTTTCTTCCACCAAAGATGCCATTTTGACATCAGTAAAGTCTAATTCATAACAAACAGTTCTGTTTTTTTTTGTATTATTAATATAATGCATAAATGTAGATCTTTAGCTTTGAGAACTTCTCACAAAGCCTTGTGTTAATGGTGGTGTGGCGATATATAATTGCAGTATGATGTTTGACAAGTCTTTGGACTTGATTTTTCTTTCTTAAACTTGGCTCTTGAGAATATATTTCATGCTTTCACATATGCTTAAAGAAACATAATTGCAGCGCTTGATCTGAGCAGAATATACCATTTTCTCTTACATGGTTGTGCTTGCAGTATGTAGATACGTCTCACTTCCTTCTGTGTTGCTATGAGACCTCATGATGGACGCTGTGTGGCTGTCACAGTTTGTTTTGTCAGACAAATGTCTTGGACAGGCATAGTTGTTGTTGGGTTTTTGTTGTTGTTGTTTTTTTTTTTGGGGGGGGGGTTGCCTGAGCTTATAATGTATTAGATGTTTTTGTTAAAAATAGGTAAAAGTTGAATAGAGATAGTAAATGTAAGTCATGCAGAATTAAACTCAACACAGGGGCCTCCAGAGACCCGGGGAGGATGTATCATCCCACCTCAGCATTTTTCTTCGCACTCTGACTGTCACTTTCCCAAACACAGTGCCTCAGCCCTTACTGCTATTATCTGCTTCTACCTTTACTGTGCATTCCATTTCGGTCCCATGTGTAGTAGGATCTTAATATTTTATGTGGGGGAATATGTTTGATTTATTTTATTTATTTATTTTTTTCAATTTGAACACACTCAGCATAATTAGAAAGATGAAATTTTTAAGAAGCATATAGGAAAATGACATGCTTTCGCAGGAGCTCTGCAGAAAGCACAGGAATCTGCCTGTGGACCCAGGAGGCCTGTTTGATTCATGAAGCAGCATCTAAGCTTTCAAATATCCCTTTCCTTTTCCTACTGCGCTCTCTCATCTTGCTGTTAAATCATCTTTTTTTTTGTTTTTTGTTTTTTTTTTTGCCAAATCTGTCAAAATCTGCTCTCTGCAGAGTGGATGGCAGTCATTGAAAGCTAATAGAGGGTGACTGTGCATGCACATGTGGGTGGGTGTGTGTCTGAGAGAGCGCAGCAAGGTAATGTGTTGTGACGAGCAGTTTTGCAAGCATGTGGTCATCTGGGTTGCCACCCATGCACACATGGAATGACTGTTTTTCTTCTTGAGGTTTTTCTTCTTTGTCTTCTCTAAAATCATCTCATGACTTGTAATAATTTATCCAATCAGCCAAACCCCAGAGGGCAAAGGTTCATCATCCTTTGACTGATGCATCACACGTTCGAATAGAGCTACTGAGATTTTTTTTTTGCATCTTTATTGTAGTTTTTCTCGCTGGACAAATCTGAAACCCTGACTTTCTTTGGATTTGTTGCAAGGATTTGTAGCACATATATTTTTTATAGCACACATATTGTTGAATTGTCTTGTTACTGAAAAGTGCTTTATAGATAAACTTGCCTCTCCTAATATTCCGTTTGCTCTAATCGCCTCTTTTGGCTCGCAAGTGAATCTCTAAACAATGCAGTCGATACTTTATAAGCGCTTTGCTTTGCAGACTCGGTCCAGGTCAAAGGCAGGACTCCCACTAAGGCGGTTTTTCCATTCTTCCCCTTCGTTTTCTCCCTCCCACTTTACTCTGATGTGTCTGAGTGCAGGACACAAGCCGCTTGACACAATGTCTTTATCGTAGTCGTGAGCGTATTGTTGGCGGCACCCTTGTGACAGTCGTGGCAAAGGTCAACGTTGGTAACGTCTGCTTTGCCTGAGAAGCTGAGAAGGCTGACTGGAGGAGAAAAGGTGGATCGTTGAGGAGGAGCTTCACTGCGCTTTATCTGCGCTGCTCTAAAAGCAATTGATTTCACTATAAACCGATGCAGCGGTTGCAACATGCACATATATAGGACTGTCTCAGAAAATTAGAATATTGTGATAAAGTTCTTTTTTTTTCTGTAATGCAATTTAAAAACATGAAATGTCATACATTCTGGATTCATTACAAATCAACTGAAATATTGCAAGCCTTTTATTGTTTTAATATCGCTGATTATGGCTTACAGCTGAAGAAAACTCAAAAATCCTATCTCAAAATATTAGAATATTTCCTCAGACCAAGTAAAAAAAAAATTATAACAGCAAAACAAAATCAAACATTTGTAAATGTCCATTAATGCACTCAGAACTTGGTTGGGAATCCTTTTGCACAGATTACTGCATCAATGCGGCGTGGCATGGAGGCAATCAGCCTGTGGCATTGCTGAGGTGTTATGGATGCCCAGGATGCTTCAATAGCGGCCTTTAGCTCATTTGCATTGTTGGCTCTGGTGTCTTTCAGCTTCTTCTTCACAATAGCCCACAAATTCTCTATGGGGTTCAGGTCAGGGGAATTGGCAGGCCAATCAAGGACAGTAATGCCATGGTCAGTACACCAGTTACTGTGAGAATCTTATGTCGTCTCTTAACCACTACCATACTTGTGATTTAGTTTACTGAACCAAGTGACGAGTGTTTTTCAAGGCTCAACCCTGTAGTGTTTCGAGTTAATTAGACGATTCAAGTGATTAGTTGAGTAGCCTACTAGTATACTTTTTCACCGTATTCTAATATTTTGAGATAGGATTTTTGAGTTTTCTTCAGCTGTATGCCATAATACTGACAATAATAAAGAATTGGAAACCAGATGATAGAGCAGCACAATATGGCTTTACAAAGTGACAACTTTCCCCCGAAATGCTTTTTATTTGCTGTCAGAACTTAGAGACTTTATCTGGTGTGTCTAAGCAATCATTGTGGTCCCCAAGATATGAAGTTCTTTAACCCTCGAAAGGCTGTGTGCTTTGTGAAACTCTTATTTTGACGTTAAAAACATATATAGTCTTGTGTTGACAGAGGCTCCACTCTGTTTGAATAGTTTGTGTCTCAACCTTTTGGGTGCCCAGTGGAAAAAAAAAAAAAAAAGAAGTGATTGAAAAGTGACGCGCAAGATACAAATGTTTTAGAAGCAATGTGAGAATGCGACAAACGGCTAACAGCTAGCCTCTAATGCAGCCGTAGGCGGCCTCTGTCGCTGGGTGCCTTCCCTAAACTCGATAGGCCATTCCATAGGTTCCCAATGAGCTTAGGTACCGTTTGTATGTTTTTCATCCATCCATCCATCCACCATCCATCCAGCTGCTGGTGTGTTGCTGTGACCGAACCAGGAGGGAAAACCAAATGTCCCTTATTCCAACGGCCCTTTCCAGGTCATTCTAAAGGGACACAAAGCAATTCCAGGTAGAAGAGGCATGCATTGCCACAAGCAGGTTCTGGGTTCTCCTTCCATTGGGATGTGCACTGTAGATGGACCTCCAAAGAGACGAGTTAATTTACTGCCCTGATAGGATAGCTCCTCCGTTAGCATTTCAGGTCGTATCTGAAGCTCGCTTTTCCAGTCGTGCTCCATATCTTGAGTCCATATGAGAGGTTTGGAACAATTCCATCTATTCACAGGGTGGCAATTCATAACAAGTGTCATTTCAAGGAAAATGTTCAGACTCCATTTATTTACAGAACTTTAAAGACAACATACAGCATATACAGTTACTTCAATCCAATAATATGGAATTCAGTTCCGTCCGTACCTTCATGACAGCAAAGCCCCGACTCAGGCATCGATCTATCGCTCCATCTTCCTGTCAGTCAAGAATGGGACTCCAAGATAACTAACCCTCTTTCAGACGGGGGCCCTTTCCAACCAGCAGGGAGCACTCCACCCTGTTCTTGTCGAGGACCCACGTCATTCGCATGCTGACTCTCCTTCTCTATCCCTGCTCTCACGCTCCCACTCAGCCGCGAAGACAGCAGCAGAGGCAGAGTCTCAAAAAGCAGAGATTAGATGTCTATTTTCTGATGTTTT
Source organism: Fundulus heteroclitus (assembly GCF_011125445.2). Classification (NCBI taxonomy): domain Eukaryota; kingdom Metazoa; phylum Chordata; class Actinopteri; order Cyprinodontiformes; family Fundulidae; genus Fundulus; species Fundulus heteroclitus. Next base: position 8,520,775 of record NC_046374.1, read on the forward strand.
CATCACTCACCCCAGAAGTTGAATCAATAAATTTGTTCATCTTTGGAGCGTTTGTTGGTTAGGTGTTTATTTCTGCCGAGCAAAAACCGAGTGCCGAAGGTCTATCAAACGAGCACAAACGGAGCTTGGGTTTTAATTAATAATAAAAGATGCTATTACGGGTGGCTAGCTTTGCAATGAATCATCTTGTACAGTGCACAGAGCTTCCTTTCAGGTTAATTGAGACCTTGACAGCACTTTAGTCTGGGCTCTGTCTCATCTTTCCTCTGCTTAGACTGTCTGCTCACTGGCTTTTTTTTTTTTCAGAAAGAGATTTGATCCGAGGGAAAAATGGACACCCCCCCGTGTGTATGTGCATGTTATCATAGGAGCGCTGCCATGGGAGAGGGTGGATGAGTGAGCAATGGGCACCGGAGGAAGAAGGAAAAAACAACAACGTGCGGCGACAAGCGCTTATTTGCAGAATCCGAAGAGGTCTCAGAGACGAGGAGAAACTAGACGTTATTTAAGACAGTTTGTGTTTTGGCAGAAACACTCCGGGGATATTTATGTGCAGCGCTGTGTAAGGGCGGATTGTAGAGGCGCTCAAGCGAGATGGAACAGTCTATGTTACGGTGGTGTGAGAATGTGTTTCATCCCTTACATGTTCCCTTTTTTCTGCAAGTTTCTTAACCTCAAACGTTTCAGATCGTCATGCAAATTTTTTATATAATGCCGAGGATTACGCGAGGAAGCGCAAAAAAGCTCTTTCCAAATGATGTTTTAACTCATTAAGGCCAAAAAGCCTAGCCCTGTGTGGAAGAGGAGCTTCCACCTCGACCTAATAACTGGTCGGTGGCAACAGCCGCCTTTAGGTTTGGGTTTGCTGTGGAGGATTTGTGGCGCATTAATTGTTTTAAGTCAGGGGTTTTAAGCGTGGCGCAGCATTTCAATCGGACTTATTTTTCGGATCCATTCAGAGGTGGTTCAGATTGATGTCCAGCTGGATGACCAAATGGGCTTAAGGTCGGAGTTTCTGGATCTTTTCTGATTCCCTTGTGAGCTGAATACATCATTTAATGCAGGTCGTCCACGTTTTTTGAAAGAGGCAAAGCGTCCCCCGGACCGTCATGCTGTCATCGCCATGATGGATTTTCCCTGATGGTTTCAGAGTGAATTATTTTCTTCAAAGGCTTTTAGTTTTATGCCAGGTGTAGACGTGAAGCACGCCTTCCAAAACGATTCACCTCTGTTTTTTGTTCTGGGCAAAACAGACGGGGAGAGCTCGTTTCTGATCCAAGGAGCAGGGCTGTTGCTGTTTCTCTTTACGCACGCGATCTTTATTTGATATAAAAAAAATTTTTGACCATCCGAAACATTTGGTCAATGTGACAAAAAAAGCAAAAATAAATAAAAATTTCCCCCAGCGCTGTTAATATAGATGCTTCTAGCATCTGACTCCAAAGCCTGACATTTTCATACGCCTGTGTAACCCTGATTTACGGAGGCGCTGCAGTGGCATCATAACTAGACTGACTGTTGCTACTACGAACACTCCCGCCACAGTCCCCCCCCGCCGTCACTCACTGGTCCTCCCCGGCTTTATCTCCTCCTCTCAGCCTTCTGTTCATTAAAAAGACATAAACAAAAGAAAGTTTCTTGTTTGCTTCTCGGGTCCCTTCCTTGCATGGGGCTCAATCTCGCTGAGCTCATGGAAGCAATCACAAGCTGTTTGTTGCTTACCGTTAACAGCCTTCCTCCAAGGGGGGGGGGGGGGGGGGTTCCAACTTAGTACATAATTGAAAATGCTTGCTGTGGTCCATTTGCTACGCTTTTGTTCTTCCTACATCAGCAACGGAGGCGCCGCCGCCGCCAAGATGCTGCTCTTAGGGGATTTGCTTTTTTGTATGTCATTTTTTTTCCCTCTCTCCATCTCATTCCCTCTCTCCTTTGATGCCCCCCCCCCCCTTTTTTTATGACAATTCACACTTCAGTTGAGATTGCTCTAAATTTCGATTCGTGCCAAAGTGCTCTTTTTAAGTAGCTGTCTCTGTCTGGATGCCATTTGTCCCTCACTTCCTCCTTCTTCCTTCATCCCTGAAATGTTTTGCTTTTTGTTGAGTGTATCCACCCATATTATGTGGTTTTATTTGAGCTCTGTCACAGACTTAAATGTTCCCAAAGTACAGCAGTTAGCATGTCACTTAACACTGACTCTCTCTGAGCAGCCAGCACTTATATCTAGAAGGAAATGGAGGAATATTTTCTATTTTCTATTACGGGCTGCACTATATTGAAAAACAGCGCGGCCATGTCCCAGTCCGGGGCGTATAGAATAGCTACGGTATTCTTCTCCTCCCCACTTGGCCTTCTGACCTGTGATTGCTCCAGTGGTAAACATAGTGGCTCACGGGATTTGACTTATAATGTGAAAACAGATCACCTCCTTAAATTGGCCCGGTCTGCTTCCCCAAGGTAAAGCACCCAGGACACTTAAAGTCATTTTGTTGTTATAGAGCCCGGAAATAAAATAGGTTTGGTGATCCACCAATGAGAGTCTTCTTGGGTTGTTTTGGTTTGTTTGGTCCCCCCCCTCCCCTCTATATCTCAGCTATAAACTTTATTACCTGAAGCTGAACCGTACCTGTGGCCTCCACAGGGAATCAAAAGTGTGGCGCTTCAAGGAAACACTGGAACTGTAATGCCACTTTAAATTACCGCTCATGCGATAGGCCGGCTGATTTGTCGACCGCAGAGGGGGTTCGAGGTTTTTGCTGCTGCTGGCCACATTCTGCATCAACACTGTATTCAATCTGAAAAACTCACAGAGAAAGAAATGGCAATTAGAAGGATTTTATTGACACAATATTTTAAGTCTTTGGCGCTCAGACCTCGGCAGGAACATTAATGCTGAATTATACTTCAATATGCATAAGTAGATGTATGAGAACAGGGATGTTCCCCCCCCCCCCAGGTCTGAAACTGGTGGTGGAGTGGAGATAGAAGAAGTTTGTTCAGTCCATATGGTGATCTGTTTAAGATAGATGTCCAACTTGATAAACACAGGTTTGCATGAACTGTCCATGATGAGCAAGCATGATGCGACTGTGGAGAGGAAAAACTCCCCTTTGGGAAGAAACCTCTGGCAGAACCGGGCCCAACATGGTGGTCTTCTGCCGGACCAATAACGAGGTGATAGGGAGTGCTGAAGACTGAAGGGAGAAAACACTCTGATGGGTTGAGGATGGAGGAACGTCTTGGAAGCTAGATGAACTCAGCTATGATGGTGGAGAAGGGGTTGGGGGTGGGTTGAATCGGACATCTGATTCGAAATCCGACATGCAATCCGTTGCTGGTTAGCAGGCTGAGACGTGGATTTGAACTTGCTTTTAAGATGAGCGCGGGATGCTGATTGGCTTCATGGAGGTGCGGTTCGTAGCTGATTGGCTCACATCAGAGGCGTATCGGACTCTGATTGAATGGAGGCAGGCGATGAGTTTCTTCAATTGAACTTGCGCCTTCAGCTTCATATGTACCATGTTAGCATGGTTTAAGAAAATAGAAAGAAAAACTATTCCAGAAATGCCCTTGCATGATGGGTATTCAACAGGTGAGAGAACAAGGAAAACCAGAAGTGCGTGGAAGTAATCAAAGGAGGCGCTGTGCTGAAGTATACGAGTACGGCCTTAACTCGGCCCGGTTGGGTCTAGCCTCTGCGTCGTCGTGTGAGATTGAGTTTTCACTGTTGTGAGCATTCCTACAGCTCTCTGTGTGCTGACGGCTGCAGGTGCGTGATCGGTTTTTGACAGATGCACACACAACATTCTCCCTGACTGCTGTTAGACCGATGCCTGACATGTGTCCACCGCGCAAAGAGTCTGTTTTGAGTGGTGGTGTGTGGATGAGCCTTAATGCAGTGGAAGGAGGCCGTGTGGTACACAGGCTTGGCAGGCATCAGCGGAGATGTCAGCACCTTTTTTTTAAAAGGGTTTTGAAATCTACTGCATTCAGAAAGTTATTCCTGTACTATTAAATGTGAATACACATGGCGCCTTAATGAAGTATCTGCAGTCTTGCTACTTTTTTTTGTATTTTGTCATCATACAGCCACAAATATTAATGTGTTTTGTGTTTTATTTTTTATTTTTTTTGTGCTAGACTAACAGACAGTTGTGCTTTATTGTATTTATATATTGTATCATAATATATTATATATATATATAGAAGATTTTCTTCTTTTTAAATCCCCCACCCAAACATTAGGCCAGCATTGCTTAAAGCATTTTTTGACGTGGTGACAGAAACATTTGCTCATTTTCGTCTTTAGAAATGGTCAGGCTGATTGGACGGAGAGCTGCCAAACGCTGCCCTGCTTAAAGCTGAACCTCTGCCCCAATCTCAACTCTCCACAGTCTCCACAGCCTTTTTTAGGACTGCCCTGTATTTAGCTCCATCCATCTTCCCATTAGCTCTAACCTTCACTTTCCCCGCAGAAGAAAATCTTCCCCACAGCACCGTGTTTCCATGACCAAGTTTCATGCTTTGCACGGTGTGTTCAGGGTGATGTCCTAGTGTGTGTTAGCAAGCCTCCCATATAGTGTTTTGCTTTATAGTTGAAGTATGTATCATGTGGCATTTGGCAAACTGCAATAGGGCTTCTCGTGTGTTTCTGTCAACAATCTCTCACTTGTTGCGACTCTTTGATCCAGGCCAATTCTATAGCTTGCTGAGCTACTAGTCGGTTTATCACTAATATGCCTCACTGGAGCTGGTGTGTTCAAAATCTTTATGATGGCCTGTGATCAGATGCTTTCTCAGAATGGCTGTCTGTATAATTGTATTGCATTTAGCTGGATTTTATTTACTGATCAGCTGACATCCGAAATGCTATTTCCAAGCTTTTCATTTTTTATTTCAGTGCTTCAGAGTAAAGGGGGCTGAATTCAATGTGCATTTATGCAAGTATTTTTTTGTAAAACTTCTCATGTATTTAGACGTGAATAACATTTAAGAAGCATTTATTCTCTCAACTTCACAAATGGGCACATTTGTTTGGGTCTATCGTATTAAATCCTAATAAAATGCACTGTAGTAGAATGTAAAGTAAAAGATTTTAAGTAGTATAAATGATTTTGGATGAAATAGGATCCCGGGTGGAAAGTGGTTTGGCTGTTTTTTTTTTCCTCTCACCGTTTGATTTATGGGCGTTTTATCTCTTTCTTTTTTTCTCCCAGGTAAGGAAGAGTCCGTTGCCACCTTCAAGGGCAACGAGTTCTTCTGCTACGACCTGTCCCTGACGCCGATCCAGAGCAGCACCGATGAGATAACGCTCTCCTTCCGAACGCTCCAACGCAACGGGCTCATGCTGCACACCGGGAAGTCGGCGGATTACGTGAACCTCTCCCTGAAGAGCGGCGCGGTCTGGCTGGTCATCAACCTGGGCTCGGGGGCCTTTGAGGCCCTGGTCGAGCCCGTCAATGGCAAGTTCAACGACAACGCCTGGCATGACGTGCGCGTCACCCGCAACCTGCGCCAGGTAAACGGTCCAGGGCAGCCGTCAAAGATGCTGCTTCTGTCTTCTTCCCTCCTCCACTTTTGTTTCTGCAGGGTTATCGTCGCTCCCATGGAGAAACCCAGACGCTCCTGCTTTACTATCCTTCACTACTACATTTTTTTTCCCCCTCCTATAATCTCTAAACTTTCTTGTCTTTTAGGTGGAAGCTGAACTGAAGAGCATTCTCCCCTGCAGCTTTCTGATTTGACAAAATGACCAAAGATCTATCTCATTATTATATTTCATACATTTGAAGGGGAAACAATTTAAAAGCATCTAAGTACTCATTAAAATGATAAAGTGTTTGAGCTGCAGTTGGATCAATATAAAATCAAAGATGATTTTATTTAATGTAGAAAACCTTATGGCATTGTTATTTACAATAATAAAAAAAAATGGAAACGAGTCCTGCCCTTTAATTATGCACATGTTATACTTAGATGCGCATGAAAATGCAGCCTAATTTATCAGCGCGGCCGGTGCACCTGAAACAGGCACACGTGAGCGTCTCTGTGTAGGCGCGGGGAAACGTTTGGTGGTCCGCGTGAAATGTTGCGTGCCTTTCCACGGCGGCCTGTTCGCAGATGCACAACCTGACCTAAAGTGCTTTCTCTGGATACTGGACCCTTCCATATGCACCGAGTCATCAATTGGCAGTTGCAGATACCAGCGGTGAGATACGATCAATTTCACTTACACTTGCCATGCTTACTTCAGCACATTTTTTTTTCTTAAATGTAATTGGAATGAATGGCTTGTCGGTACTAATAATGTGAATTCTAAACAGCCCGGAATGCAAAGGGAAGGGAAAAAAAAAAAAACCTCTAATGTGAATGCATTACCGCAAAGCAGGTGTATCAGCCTCGGGGAGGGGGGGAAAAAAAAACATTACAAGGAAGTTTAGAGAAAATAGATTTGAGATCCAAAAGACTTTACTTTTACCAACTCAAAAAATCATTTAACAGAAAACATGAAAAAAAAAAAAAAGACACACACATTGTACAATCAGATCATTCTCGCTCTACCTGCCCCGAAACAAAGGCGATGACGAGATAGCGAGGAAGTCTAAATCAGCGTCCAAGAAGCACGCGCATGCACAGCTGGGGTCAAACGTGGCGCTGTGTGTGATCAGCAGATTGAGACCGGCTTAATGAGTTTGGGAAGCCAACACGAGCTTAAAAATTTACAGCATGAGACATTCAACCTACCACCAACTGCACCGTAATGATCATTAGGCAAATGTGATGCACAAGAACACGCAATAAAACAACACACTCTTTATTCGGGCGCCTTTCTCACTGCCTGACAGCCTGTGTTTCAGTTTTGCTTTGGACCTGGGACTCAGATGTATTTTGCAGGGGGTACTAATGAGGAAATAAACCTAATACAATGGATACCGGTCCAATTATTCACCTCTAAAATATATATTTGGGAGTTTTGAACCTGAAGGGAAAGCGCCTTCTGAATCATTGTAAACCGCCGTCACTTCGTTTACAAATCATACATGATCCTACATGATCTACGGCTGTGTTTGCTTGAGTCACTAGAAAAAAAACCCCAACTATCTGTAAAAGAAAAGCCACGGCTGTCGTCGCTCCGCAGACATCAAACTGGAATGCTTACGTAGTCCGTGGCTTGACTCAGAATTAACCACCCATATCATGTTGTTCAGGTTAACTCCATTAAATCACACAGCAGCTTCAGTCTCCAGTGGATCATTGTAATTGATTTAACGGGCAGTCCCGGTGTTAAAGAGCTCTGTAGATTTACACCGGACCGTCGGCACAGCGGGACACAGGAAGCCGGGCATCAATGGCGCTGACCACCTCTGACCTTATATATTTACTGCGAGGCAGATCAATGAGAGCTAGCAGGTTATACAACCGCGTTGGAGCACACGTGAAGGAGGGACGGGTAAGAAAGCGGGGAGGTCCCGCACACCTAACATGACAAAAGCACAGAATAAACAGGCGGAAAATATACCGGCAGGGGAACTAAGCAAACCTATAAGATAGATGATGATTAAGATGAAGAGCTGCTGCAAAGGAGGCGATGAAAAAATCAAAGGCTGTTTTTGAATTTAGCTAAAAACACTACTGCACTGAAGTAAGCACAAATATGTGTGTCTTTAAAGTTTAATTGTAGTGACTGAAATTCTGCTTTGCTATTTAGTATATATAGGTAAGACCTTAAGTGACATAAGAATGAAAGTAAACCTTTAGCTTCTGTCTTTGTACTTCTGTCTATTTTTTTCTCACTAATAATCACTCCTGTGACAAACAAACCAATCATGCTTTTCTTAGTATTGAAAGAAATCAGCCTGATACCAGAATTTCTAGAGATCAGATTTAGAGACCAAAGCATAGACTACTCATTACATATGTGTTTTCAGCAGTCTCCCAGTGGTAGAGCTCCTTTTTTCAGGTGGTTCAGATATCTACATTTTATCCCCTTAGCGTTTTGTGTTTTTTTTTTTTTTTGTTTAGCAACACAGGCTGCTCTATTGTTTGTCTTTAAATATTGACTCCTCACAAATAAAAAGACTCCATTCAAATAAACATCCCAAACATCACCCACTCCTCCGTACATCCACAGACAAAACTTATTGCCAAACTAGCGCCTCCCGTATGCTGCCGCACGCGTCCTGAAACAGCATTTTGCAGGCAGGGTGTCGGATGTCACCCGAGGTTATAGTGGCCTCTAATGTCTTGCAACATCGTGCATATCCATCTTGATATCAGCAACTTCCACACACAAAAAAAACTAAGAAGAAATGCAATGCCTCCTTTCTCTTCTGGTGAAGCCTATATGTATATTCGCCCTGCTTCTCTATAAAACCTATGCATTTGTCAGCTTTGTGCGGGATAAAATGAAGCAGACAGAATTAGGTGAGGTGATGGGAACTCTCTGCCAACATACAAGAAAGAAAGGGGGGGGGGAAGTGGGCGCTGCCATGCTTCGCACACGACTACAGCCCCAGAGCTCCCCTTGGTGGACAGTTGCAGCAGTGCAGGGAGTTTTTGTTTTTTTTTCTTTTTTCTGTGACTTAGGCTTATCTTTGTAGTGTACTTTGATTGGCAGCCCAGAGCACTTCTCTTGACCTTTTTATCAGTGCAAGTCTCTGTCCGCCGTGCACGCAGAGTCCCATCCTGTACAATTCACCGAGCACATCAGTCGGCATAAACAGCAACGCCACGCTTTCTTCGTCTCCCCTCTCCCTCACCTCTCACTGACATGATTTGCCAGCACGGACCTCTTGTAGACTTCAGTGCTGGGACAATGCTCTCCTGTGGGTCTGTGTGCGCCGACCGAACCAACTGCACTAAGAGGAGCACCAGAGGCACAGATGCTAATCTTCCTCTCAGCTGTGAGCATGGGCCAGCGTGTGAATCTGATGGAATGCTAACTGTGGGGGGAAAAAATACCACTCTATCACTGTAGCGTTCCCACACTATGTATAATCATAGACATAATATAAGAGTAGACGCGTCGTTGGGCGGGTTCTGCCTATGCTGCGATGCGTCAGAGCGTCCGCCATCTTAAATGTGGCAAATCTGCAGTTACTCGGTCACTTAAACAGTATCAGAGGGACTTTAATCTCTGAGTATACTTTGTATTCGTAGTATTTTTTTTGTAATATTACAAGTTTTTTTTCGCATCCCTTTAGCTTCAGTCTTATGAATTTTTTCTCCTAAAGAATAAAAATATTTAAAATAATCTAAACTGGCCCTATTACTCCAGGAGTGAAATAATTCTGCAAACTGTGACTATTCTGGAAATGTTTCCCCTTAATTCTCATAATATGATGTTTTTAATCATAACATTATCACTTTTGTGTTTGTTTGTTTATTTTTACTTTATTGACCTAGGACTTTTTTTTCTCATATTATTAATTTTACCTCTTTAATATTCACCCAAAAAGTCTGTTCCTAAAGGTTCACATGTGACACGGTTTTATGAAATAATGAAGACCACAATGTTTAGATTTAACAAATTGATCGTGCAAACCTGCGCCCTATGACGCGTCTACGCGTCATAGGGCTATATGTCTGTGTGTATAATGGTAGCATTGCTTTTATTTAAAACAGAAAAGCAAAAAAAGAAGCAAAAATGAGTAAAATATTATTTTTTCTAAAATGTGTATTCATTGTGAGTCTGGTTTCATTGCCTAGCTTCAAAGTAAATTCTACAATAAACACTGAACGTATGGGTTGTTTTCAAGCTGTCCCTCTAATTTGCACACAGAAACATCCATTTCAGCTTCCGCGCTCCTAACAGAGTTGCACCAGTACAACAAACTGATGTTAGTGGTTCTGTCCGCCGAGCTATCTCCTCAGGTGGCCAGCCGGCAGTCAGCTGCATCCCAGGCCTACCCTTGGCTTACCAACTGTAGTTTTAGGACATCGCTGCTGTGACATTAGTGATGGCTGGTGCTGCTTTGGTTTCCAACTCCCTTTACCTTTCACAGGCAGAAATAATATGTTTTCACACGTTCCATTTCTTTGCTGTGCGCACGAAAAAAAAGGAGAAATATCCATCTTTCAGCCAGTCGACCGGGTGTGCGTGACGTTAAAGCGCGGCAGGGTTAGAGCTCAGCTACTCTATGCCAAATATAGCTGGAGAACGCCCTGGTAACACCAGCAATTCCTCTGGCATCTCATTATTAGGATTTTTAAACCATTGGGGTGATGTGACGGAAAATTTTAGCTGCTTCGGAAAAGGGACGGAGGGAATTCCAAGAAGCAGAAGAGCAAAATGGCACTTTAGGGAAACGGGTCAGATTGCAGGCAGCCACTGACACAGTCGTCCAACAACTGTCAGCTTGGTAATCATCCTAATTTATGTGCAGTGTTCAGATTCAAATGCTTCCCGTTTCCTGTTGATCTTCTCCGAATGGTTTAAAGTTGCATGCCAAATATGACCTCTATAAATTGTCATAGCCTATACATAGTCAATATAGAGTCTGATAATGATGTTAAATGCATTGATGGCCAGGCAGAGTAACAGAAGGAGTCTTTGACTCTGAATGTGAACTGTGTGTGATACCTTATTCTGAGATGAAATATGTAATTTCTTCTACATGCAGACTGTTTGCACAAGCTCATTTGGTCACAACCCAAACTGGCACTTGAGCTATTATGATCTACTAGCCGCTTTTAGATCCTGCGTTAAATTCCAACTAGTTTATTTTTTTTAAAAATGCTTTATTTTATCATGAAGGCCAATATATGTCCTATTTTAAAGATGTATAATCTGAATATCCATTGGAATGTCTTACAAATCTATGTCAAGAGCTTTACCTTTTAAATTATAATGTAATTGACTAGTTATCTGCTGTTAACTGGTAACTGATATACCACCCCTAGTTCTACAAACTCACTTAGCATTCATATTTCTTGAGTAAATTCTGCTCAGTGAGGCAGATCTCAAATCCGTCAGAAGTTTGTGTCTACTTAGCTGGAAGACAGGAAACACGTATGGCAGAAAAAAAATAACACGTCGAAGAGAGGTACACCAGCGATAGACAAAATATTTTCCAAATACCAAGGTTGCGGTTGAAGAGCTATGAGTATAGTAATAAATCTTGCAAATTCCTTGCAGCTCATTTAAAAAAGAATAAAGGTAGCAATTTCAACAATTATTGACAGTAATAGTTTACCAACTAAAAAACTTGAAAAAGTATTAAATCTTTAGATTTCTTTTTACAAATATCTGTATTTATATCATATTGATCCCTCCAGTTCTGACATAGATTAACTTTGAAATATACTGTGTCTTCCTAAATGAAATGAGGAACAGAAGAGCTTCTAGAGGTACCCTCAGCAGCACCGAACTTCATGAAAGTTGCTCCAGGACCTGATGGCGTCCCTGCAGAATTCTACAATTAATCCCAGCCATTGTTGGCCCCCACCCTCCAATAAATGCTCACAGACATTCAAATAACTTAAATAGTCTTTCCAAACATGATGTGTGCTAAAATAAATCTTATCCTCAAGCCAGATTAAGATCTCCTCACTTCCATCTAGCTACCTCTCAAGTTTGTTCAACAGAAATCGAGCAAACAATATGTAAGGAAATCTGTATCTCAGATGGCCCATGCATCAACCCTTTAATTAAACAGCATAGCCGTTTTAAAAACATCAAATATGCACCTATGACAGCCTGGTGGGAAGGTCTCAAAATGAATAGGCCTTCAGTTCTGAAATGCAGACGGACACCCATCTGACAGCATCCCGTAAAATAGAAGAGCTCTTAAGTTTTTTTAAATGGAATGGTAAAGGAAGAAACCATTTAGAGGGCATTTTAATGGGAAATATTTCATATCCTTTCATGTTTTAGAAGATTGATATGGCACAGGTAAAAAAAACAAATTAAACAGCTAAAATATATAATATTCAGTTGAAATTTAAGCTTAAACACATATACAACCTCTTGTAGTAGCTAGTTTCGTTACACTTCACCCTCCAAAGTTACTCTTCAAAACTGGCATAAAACTTACAGAAGTAGATTTAACAATCTCATCATATTAACCTATTGACCAGGATAGAGCATAACTGTCGAAGTAAATATTGAACAAAGATAGAAGATTAAACACTCTATACAGGACAAAGGATGTTCCAAATGGGGTTTTCACTGAATAACACATGTCTAAACTGAATGGGAGATTTACTTGATGACTATTTGCATCCTCTCTGGCACTGTCTGCCTGTCCATGACTTCTATCTAAAGACCTATTCACATGCCTAGATTGCATTGTGCCAGTTTGCCTCCACTTTGTGACCTGGTGATATCTCACACACGAAAAAAAAAACAATATATAAGGACTGGAAGATCAGAAGAAGTTTAAATGCAATTTATATAAAATATTTTTCTGATATTTTTTGTCATGGAGGGAATGTTTGTAAGGAAACATGTTTGTATAGTTTCCACTAATTAAATAAATCGATTAGTGGCCCATAGGGTATGGGCATGGCAGCCATGGGTCCTACGGCCAAGGGGTATGGGGATGCTGGCACCAGGGCGGTGCTGTCCCTAGGGGGGACTGGGCATTTGGGGGCTGCCCTGGGTGACAGTGTGGCTGGCCTGGAGGTGTTGTGGCAGGGTGGGGATGCTGTGACTGCTAGCACTGATGTGGAGTTGGGCCATGGAGAGCTGTGGCCTACTGCTGCTGCTCCTGGCTTGTGTGGGTGGGCTTGGGACTATGTCCCCAGGCGGCTTGGGGCCTAGGTACCCCTGGGAACTCCTTGTGGGATGGCTGCCTGTATACCAGGTGGGGGGTGGGTGCCTTCTGTGTCTGCATCATTTCCTCTTGACCTCTCAGGGGTTAGCCCACCATGTGGGATTGTGATGTGTTCATGCTACCTTAGCCCTGCTGACTGGTGTCTGCTGGGGGGCAGCAGACATCAACCAGACTTAGCCTGCGAGGCTTGAAATGCCTGTATGGCTGCATTCGGGGGGCGGGGGATGGGGGGTGCTCTTTGCCTTGAGCCTTCTTGGCCTGGGGGCTGCTGTTCCTGTGCTTATCTGACTGCATACCTCTGTGCAGGGTTTACTGGGCTGCCTAGAGGACCCTGCCTGGGAGGGCTGCTGCTTTCCAGCGCACAGTCCACCTGTCATTTGCTATTTTCGGTGCTGTGTGTTGCAGGGTACTGTTCTAGCCACTTTTTGAACTGCAAACCTTCAGGTAACAAAATATCCCACATACACCCACGCAACACAAACACTTATTTCTACACACACTCTCCCCCACCCACCTAAACCCAGATAGCAACATTCAAATAATCTGCGTTTGAAGGCCTTTCAAACACAGGTTACTATTACCTCAATGTGGCCCGCCTACCTTGATGCTGCATTGAGTTAAATAAAGTCGATCACACAATCAGGATACTTGAGACATCCTTTTTGTAGAGAAAAACTGCCCAGACACATGTAGGCAGCCCAGCCTCTCCATATGGCACGGCTGAAATGTCGCAACAGGACATGCAGTTGAAAAGATTCAAGACGTGTTAAAGGATTTCCAACCACATCTGTATGTTACAGTTCTTTTCACTACCCTGAATTGCCGAAGACTCACCTTCAACGTAGTTTTTGTACCAAAACTGATAGAGAAACTAGTAGAACGTTGCACTAATCTCAGTAGATAAAAAGTAATGATAGTAAAATCAATTTATCGTTTTACGCTGGAGAGCCAAAGAACTGGTGGAAAAAAGCCAGTAAGAAATGCCTGTTTTGATAATTGTATTACTTTGGCATCATTAGTTTAATCACATTCTAAGACTTGTTAGGATTGTTACAATGAGCATTCCTGGTCTTTAATTGCCTTCTATTCAGTCTGCCAGAAAGATAAAAAAAGGAGTCCAAACGATTTACTGTCTTTTTGCCACTCTCTAACTTGATGATTACTGGCTTGATCCTAACTGAGCGCTTGTGTTGCCGGAAGGCTTCTGGGCCCCACAAGACACTGCTTGCAGTCAGAGCTAACCCAAATTTTATACCAGCATGAAGAATGAAATGTGCACTTCTGTGTTTTTTACTTTTATTTGGAGGAGGAGGAGGGTACTGTGTGCACAACAGAGAGTGGGAAATGATGCGTGGTGCTGCTATGAGACTTAAAGTATCAGAGCAGTGGGAGGATCAGGGCAGAACAGGAAAAGAGACAGCAGTTTGATTTTGTGCTACACAGAACAGAAGCAAGCTTTCTTTGAAATCCCCAGCGTGACTTTACAACCTGAAGACTCAACAACTATTGTATCACAGATCTGGGTCAGTAGCTTATTCACTGTGCAGAGAGGCATAGACCCTTGGTCTCAATATCTTACATTTCCTGTTCTGAATTACCATTATCCTCTTCTCTCATTTATTCTCTCACTTACAGTATCGGCTGGCCTCTTCTCTCCGGTCACGTCTTCTCTAGTTTGCACTCAGGCCCCGTTCTTTCCCTTCACTCGTGTCAGTGTCTGGATTAAATAAACGGTTTGTGTATATTTTAAATAACACAAACTTTACAAGACTGCCTCAAAGGTGGCTAAAATAAGCAGATGTTTTAGACAGTGTAATGCATTGTTGAAAGTAACACCTACGCCTACGCTAAGACTACGATGCCTGTGGCAGGGCTTTGTAACATTGCTGATATATACTTCAGATTGGTTAAGAACATCCGACTTCATTGCAGGCAGGTCTGCAGATCATACATCGGTTGTAAATCTGTGTCTACGTTGAATGTCCACTATTGTTATCTATTTTTAAAGCACCTCATGATACATCGGAATTGGGACAATAACTTAATTTCTGTATTAAATCATTCATTTGCCCATGCGCAGTTAGTAACCTTTAATTACATACGACAGCGCATCATCCTAAATGGGGTTGGCTACAACGAAATAATGATGCAGGTCTTTCCTTATTTGTTGATCTGACAAAGCGTGACCATTGTTCTGTTGTAGTGTAACGCTTCAAATCTATTAAACCAACTGCACCACAAAACACATATTTTATTTTACTGCTCTCGCTATTATTCCCTAACCATTGAGTCTTCCCACTCATGCGAGTACTTCACTCACCACCTACATCTTAGTTGCCGATGTGGGGGCGTTAACAGACAAGCCACTGATGTTTTTTGCAGACTCCTCTCAAAGAGGGCGACCTTGCGATTGGCTCAAATGCAAAATATCTGAACGGCTTGCCAGCTCTTAAGCTGGAGACCCTACGTGATTTTCATGGTTATCACAGATTTTGAAAAGACAGTACTCGCTGATAGACTGGTTGCAGCAGATTTTTGTTTCACCACTAAAAGACAGAGGAATAAACACTTTACAACAGGTCCTGCTAAGGGTGTGCAGACTACAGGCGATGCTCCCTTCAAAACTGCAGATGTGCACAGGCGCAAATATGATTTAAACATACGGATGCAAACAAAGGAGTATGACCAGGTAAAAAAACAGGAGTGATATTTAAATAAAGTGCATTGTTATACTTTAAACCTATACATTTTCCTGTATCACCAGCCCATGCAGGGGCTGGCCTACATCCAGGAGAGTATTGCACACTCCAGACCAGTAGGTGGCGGTAATAAATAGACGCTATATTTTTGTGCCGCTCCTCCCACTCTTTCATGTTAACAATACAGACGCAATTTTACGCGAAGTACTTTAGGTTTACCCCACTAATGTTTGGTAGTTATGTTTTCAATCTATAGTCAAAGTTTTCAAGAAAAACAGGCTTGCAGCTGATGTAGTGTCACAGCCTTTTTCATTGCTGGTCTGCAACATGTGTTGGCAGATGGCTCAGGAGGCAGTTCAAATCACTTAAAGAGGTTTCCAGACATCTGGCTGTTGGAAAACATTCTTTTTTTTTTTATAATGTCTACCTCAAAGGGAACTTGTTGAACGACCATGTGGAAAAAAAAGTCATCCACGTAAATTATGCAGCATCATGTTCTCCTTTTTCTTTTCAGGGCTGCTGAAGCTTGTATATAGGTATAAGCTAAGCCTCCCACTTAAACTGGAATACCCTGGATGGATTTGAAAGAGACTGACAGCTAATGAAATTAAAGAAACTGTTTGTCTGAAGTAACACCAACTTTTTTTGGTCTGGGATTTCTAACGAGGGCTAAGAGTACCGATTTAGATTACTTCTGACCAGGGACCTCATACAAAAAATATGGTTCTGTTGTTACACTGAAACAAAGCTAACGTGTGTGGTTTGTGTGAGGTTCTAACGGAGTGCTGGTCCGTCGTTGGAGTATGTTTGTTCCAACTTACACATATTGCCATGTGTAAGTGGACATTGATCATTCCAGATTTAAAAAAAAAAAGAGATCCTGTATACAAACAGCAACATTGTAATTTCTCTGTAGGGTGGTTGGGCTCTGCATTGCAGATAGTCAGGAGCTTTGTCATTTAGGAGGTTGGAGCTGCTCCTCCACATCAAAATAAGTCAGATGAGATGGCTTTCATATCTGATTAATGATTTTGCTCACTAAATCGTACAATCCACTGAGGGCCTTCTCTGCAAATAACAGTCAGAGGTGAAGCATTAGTCTTCAAAGACTTATTGGGGGAAAAAATCCTTTAAAACCACTTATCAATTAATATTTTCAGTTTTGTATTTCATAACTAAAGACCGCTGAGGCATTAAACTTTCATCAAGGAGAATCATTTTTTTGAATTTCATTATTTATACATCCTAATTACAGGCACAGTAAACACTTGTACATTTTTCAGTATCAGTGGCAGTTTAGCTAATTAGGTTAGTTTGCACTCTAGTTCCTGGGCAGGTCCAAGCACACACCGAGACCAAATGGTAAAAAAAAAAACTTTTAAGCATAGTTAAGCTCACTTTGTAATTCCACTTGAGACACCTTAGAGCACTATATTTATACATACAATAAAACATAATCACATTTTTGGAACAAATGTTTGTTTTTTTGTCTTTGTTACTCCATTTGTCACAATGTGTGATTAGTGTTAAACGATTATTTTATGTGGGGAGGCAATCCCAATGAAAAAGCTGACTCTTCCTTTTTGGGACGTTCGGTGTACTTTCCAATAGTTTCTTTCTTCCACTACCCTTGTTTCCGAGTCACATGGGGGAGGAGATTTGATGACTTTCATCATCCGCTTTACATAAGAGACAGATTTAAAAATTCCATGTTACTACCAGTTCCCCGGACACACCCTTCTTTTTTTTCATGCCCCCTTCTTTATCGCTCTCTGACTCATTCTGAGCATTTTCCAGCCAATTCTGTGAGGCATGATCAGCTACAATTACCCCCCTCCATCTGTCCATCCCTTGCCTCGCTCGCCTTTCACACTACCCTTCTCCATGAAGCAGCCAGCATTCCTAAGAGAGAGGCAATCAATTCCTCTCCCGCACATCTTCCCCCTCCCGCTCCCTCTCATTTTCACTTTATCTCTCGCTCCCATTCTTGCTAGCAATTTGTCACTTAGCAACGGAGCCTGCTACGCCGGTGGTAGTAAATCAGCCCTGGCTCTGCTCCTGCGTTAACCCTTTCTGTTCACGCGCACACACTGGTTAGATGCTGTGATATGATTGTTAAAAGGATTTACTGATTAAGCAGGAGCCACCCTTTTTGATCCTTGGAGGGGCAAGTTCAAGAAGAAAGTGAGGAAATTACAAAGCCAAGCGGTAGTTATTGACAGAGCTTCACTTCCAAAGTGGGACTTATGGATATTAAAAAAAATGATTAGTTGGAGGTTAGCCCCTGTTCACTTGGGAGGTCCAGAAAAGGATGATCAAAATGTATTTTTTATGACGATTATTTGAAGCTCTACCTGCCAAAGAAAGAATACTATTTAGAGAGATCTTCTTTGCAACCCATATAGCACGCTCTCCTATGATGATATGGAATTGCTATTCAAGACAAGCATGGGTAGAGGATTTGTTTGATGAACATAATGGCACACTAACACCCCTGTAATCCTTTCTCAATTTACTGCCAATGACATTTTAAGTATTCCTAATGTGCTCCAGCCACGCTGCGAGGATGTGGGAGTGCAGTCGTCATATATCTGTGGGAGGCTGTGCTTTTAGGATGTCATTTTTCTTCCTGTGTGTCCTTCTCCTCTGCTGATCACAGGCAGACAGCTCAAGCCCCAAGACTACAAACGGCTTGTGTTAAAACACCAGCCCAGCTGTTTGATTTTTATAACTGGTAGCTTTTGCATTTCATGGGGGAAAAAAAAAAGGTAATTCGCATCATATTTTCAGCCCATTAGCATTCCTCCCCGCGCCCCCGTGCGCAATCACTTTATCATCAGCTTCATTTGCCACTACCTGCTCCAGCATTTAAATGTTTATTCATCCCCCTGCTTCGCAAACCTATAATCTGATAACAGATCGCAGTTCCATTAGCACATTCAAACAGGTGGGAACGAGTGATAAAATGTTAGTGAGATAGATACAGGGAGGAGGTTGAGATGGAGATTATGGACTAGCACAGGAAAAGTCAGCAGGGTAAACAAGTGGAGAGCAAAATGATTTAGTGAGTGTTTGTAAAACCCAAACCGTCTTGAGAAACGTATCTATTCTGCTTATTGTTATGTAACGACACGGTGAATTGTGTTTGGCTTTTACTGTAAGGTCCTGTTATGGCATCAGCTGGAGAATGCAAATGTGATTTACATAAAGACATAAATTATTACATCAAAAGACAAGAAAGACATTGATATAGTTACTGTGAAATTAAAACATTACATACAAATTTAGAAACAGAAAAAAAGGGATAAATAAATATCAGGGAGCAGTTATAATAAATGCTAACAAGAGCCCCAAATCTCTTGTATAGCCAGCATAGGCAGCGCAATGCATCACCTTTACAAATTCTAATCTGATCAATTAGAACGCCCTGGCCTGATTCAGAAAACTTCCACTGGTTGCAATTCAACCTATGATTCCTGATTAAATGATACGCCATATTGCCTTGAGAATTGAGTCACCTATCCAATTCACAAAATTCAGCCATTCCAATCACTTCCAAAGCCTCAGGAATCTACAATCAAGGACCTAGACATGAACACCGCTTCTGCAGATATCTCTGCAGACATTTATGAAAGAATATGGTTGTGCTTAGCAGCTCAGTAAATGTCATCATGGTTCCGTCATAGTATGGTATCTGTGCAATAATTACAGTCATGAAACTTGCCCATTACTTAATATTTCCAGGTTTTCTGTTGGTATTATCATAACAAAGTTGAAGCAACTGGGAACAACATAAACTCAGCAAGGAAATCACAGAGCAGGGTCGGCAGGTGTATACTGTGCCGCCAACTTTCTGTAGATTCAGCAGACTTCCTGTGGCCTTGAGATTAGCTCAAGAACAGTGATTAGAGAACTTCATGAAATGGGTTTCCTTTGCTGAAGAGCTTCATTCAAGCCTTAAATCAGCGGCCCTCAAATTGGGGTTTCCGGAGGCCGGGTGTCTGCGAACCATGGGTTGGGTGTCCGTGAAACGCATGTTGTAGGGCCTGAGGAGGCACTGCTGAGGATGCGTTGGGGTTGAGCTAAGTAACACAATGGACAGATATTTAACTCTGTCCACTTCATCAAGTAAGGTAAAAGCCAAATCAGCTAAAATTAGGAAGTACGACAACAGTCACATCGAGAACGAGGATCTAATCCCCACCAAATCTCTAATATTAGGTGTATTTATATATCTTTTTAAAAACATACATATTTACTAATGTATTTAACAGTACAAAAGGCTGTTTAAAAATACCATCAGCATGAGGAAGCCAAAAGGGTCCTTGGAAAAATTGTACCGCTGCTAAGGGGTCCCTGGCCACGAAAGGTTTGAGAACTACTGCCTTAAATCACCAAGTGTAATGCCAAAGAAGCTGTTGTTTAAGGCATGTCCACTTAATCTACAGCAGGGGAGATGTGTTCTCTGTTGACCGATGAATTGTGTATGTCTGTGTGGGAATACAATAGTTAAGTTTAAGTTTGGAAGCTCCCAGAAATACGGCACTACCCTGACTGCATTATCAGCTGTACAGTTTGGTATGGTGTGGGACTGTTGCTCAGGAGTTGGGATGGGCGCCTCTTAAAGGAGAAGTCTGGTCAAAATCAGAATTCAAACCACTGAAAGTACTTTAAATATAAAACTACTACATACTGTGCAAAAAATTATACGTTTTTTTAATTATGAATAATTTTTATTTAATCATGTTTATGTGGAGGAATCCATCTTGGTCAAGAATATTACTGTCACCTCCCATTTTTTGACGTCACTCGGCGGACCCGCAGTTGAGCAAGTTTCAACGCTCTGTTTGTCACGGCGCACTATTTTCCAACATGGTGACGAGTGGTGTTCTGTACGAAGCAGAGAGTGATGAAGTACTAAGTGACAGTGATGAGAGTTCCATGGAGCTATCATCATCTGATAGCGATATGGATTTTTTTTGAAGAGTCTCTTGACAGAAACCGGACTTTTGACGGAATCCAGCCGTACTTATTTCCAGTGCAAACTCAGAGTCGGGTCCTACAGTATATATGTATACACGTGTGTGTGTGTGTGTGTGTGTGTGTGTGTGTGTGTGTGTGTGTGTGTGTGTGTGCGCGCGCTCCGCCGCAGCACGGCTTTGCCGGCGCTGCAGCGGGCGCACGCACACACACACACACACACAGCGGAGGAGAGATCGCTGAAGTGACTTAAGTTATATATTTGCCCTCTAGTAAATAGGGCAGGTGGTCATTATTGTATAAATGTTAAAATATAAGAGCATTCCAGCACATGCTGGGGCGGAGGGATACCACATCACATGTGGTATCCCTCCGCCCCTCTGCTCGGTGACCATCCACGCAAATTCTAAATAAAAAATTCTAAAATAAAAAATAACTTACCGAAAATCCTCGCTCTCATGTCATGTTCAAAACATTCTTTTTAAAAATGGTCGCTGCATATGACATGTTTTCTCTCTGGCCAGAAGTTAGATGGCAAATCCGCTCTCTTCAAGTTGGCAGTCCAGCAATGAGCCCGGTGTCTCATGAATCGGCGAGTTGAAATAAGCAATGTTTTTTCTACTTTTACCAGTTGTGTTGGAACATCCGATGGCCATGCACGTGGGCATTGTTGCTTCAGCAAAAAGCTCTTGGGAATGTCAGTGCTGAAGTCCTCTGGAAATCCGAAAAAATTATTGATGATCGCAGCTGTGTAGAACGGCTCCTATTGACTTTGCATGGAAAGCGGAGAGAAATGCTGTCGCCGCTTCCGCTTTTCCACGCCCCAGGATGTGATGTCAAACGCCCCTTACTGCCCAAATATGGGCAGTAATGTCAGCCCCCATACACAGTGATTCAGACGACAATTTATGTTTTTATTTTCTTATTGATTAAAGATAAGTTCAGTAAATAACCACAAACGTATTAGTTTTAGTTATAGCTAATGATACCCTGATTTTTCCTTGTTGACCGGACTTCCCCTTTAATGTAATGTGTGTAAGTGGGGAACCCGATAATCAACCAAGCACAGGATGGCGTTTAAGAAGAAGAGGCAAAGAAAAATGGTGACAGGTGAGACAGGCAGGTATGAGTGGCTGGAGTCCTCAAAGTCAGGTTAGACCAGGAGAACGTTGCAGAGACATGAAGATGATCAGGCAATGCAGAACTGACCAGATGACACAGGCAAACAATGACTGGATCATATGATGCAGGCATGGTTTGAAGACAGAACCAGACTTGACCAGTAGTAGCTGATGGGACCAGACCTGACCAGACTTGGAAAGTGATGTCAAGCTAATAAATGAGACCCTTGATCTGTCACCATTAAAAAAACATGTGTGGAGTGATTGTTAAAAATTAATTTAGGGAATTAAGTTTTAATGATTACAGTACGGTCCTTCGTAAACTGCGTCCTTTAAAGTCTCCAAAATATTTGATCAATGTTTAATCAAATGATCCTGAATTATGAATCGGGGTTTTCATCTAAATAACTAAGGAGCTGTGGTCTTTTTATAACCAGAGCGAGAAAACAGCGTCTTTTATTTTGCCCGGTCTAGTTTGAAGTCTGCTTCATAACTGTTAACAAACATCATGTTTGTTGTTGTTCAGAAAAAGACTAAAATTCTAACATGTTTGTAATATGACCCATTTTTATGGAACAGGGCTGATACTGAATTTACAGAATTTCAATACAATTTAATTCTCAAGTATAAACAACATATAGTTTTCTGCCCATGTCTTTTGTTCAGTGTTTTTTTTTATCTCTCATTTAGTCGTTTTCGCGAAGCTCACCTCACCTTTTGATGTCTGTGAGCTTGCACTCTGTTTGCTACTTGTCATACAAAGTGTTTCCAGCTGATCATTCCAAATCTATACAACAGCTAACATCCGCAGCAGCTCTCTCTTGAACATGCATATTCATGTTCAGCTGCTAGGAGCTCACAACCTGGAATAAGAAGAAAAAAAAAATCACAAAACATTTAAGTTAGAACTAAAAATTAGTAATTGAATTAAACAATGTTTTTCTGAGTAAGCTACATAATCAGAAGTAACACCATTGTGTTCAGATAGATGTGCCGTCAGAGTAAAGGGAAAACAGAGATGAACCTGGGTAAGCGACCAAAACCTGAACATAATAGGCACTATAATTATTCCCAGGCTTTACCTTACCAAAGCATTCTTAACAGTGGAACTTTTCTCATTTTGTTATTTTCCATCCACAAATGTCAGATTTAATGTGGCATGGTGTGATGTGTTGGAGCAGCACAAAGTAATTGTGAAATGAAAGGTTCTCAAAATGATTCCCCCCCCCCCCAAAAAAAAAAAAAAAAAAAAAAAAACAAAGCTGGAGCTCAGTCACACTGGATGGAGAAATGTCTCATATTTTCATCTGAATGTAGATCTGAACTTGAACAAGGCCACCATAACACAGGGAAATGCCCTGCTCTAAGGCCTGCTATGTTAGCCCTAGCTGTATTTTTAAGGTTGCCATACTAGAAAACGAACCTCCTCCATAATATCAGGACTGTTTCAGCCTTTCAGTACTGTGCTGCATTCAGCTTCATCCTATCAATTCTGGCCACCCTCCCTCCCGTCGTTGCTGGAGAAAATGCTTATCCATAGTATGATGATCCACAGGACATAATGTGGATGGTGTTTTCAGGGAGATTTGCAGTATTTGTTTTCCGCTACACATATGGGGATCAAAAATGAACATCTTTGTCTCGGCTGATGAGAGTAACCTTCTTCCATGTGTTTGCTGTGCCCTACAACTTTAAGAACGAAAACGTGTCTAGCTTCAAAAAAAGATTTTTTGAAATATTCACAAAGTAAATATTTCATTTAAAAGCTAAAACAATTAAGATAGATTTCCATTTTAAGAATTTAGAACTAAATGTCATTTTTATTCTTTTTTTTTAGTGAGCCCAGTCCATAAGTATGGAAATTGGAGAAAGATAAGTAGCCCACACAAAACTGCATATCAAAAACACAGCTTGACGTTTTTAAAACATTAGATTGCATTTAAAAGCTTTGTGCCTTAGTGCCCTTCTGTTATAGATATTAAATACATATTTTGAATAAAAATCTACAGAAACAGTGCTAATCGCTCTTACTTATTGCTGGTTTAATATAAACCACAGTAGAGGGGCCAAAGAGCCACATGTGGCTGTGGAGCCGCAGGTTGAAGACCCCTGTCATAGTCAGTGGGCCTCCTGAAATAGCCTTGGCCCCACTCTGCCACCCCCCACTGCTTTTTTTGTAGGAGATGTGTTGAAAAAGTCCAGCTTGTTTAATGACCAAGCCCTGGTTTAAACATCTCTCAAACTTTACGTCTGACATGACAACAGAGTAGGGTTAGGGTAATTGTAGATTTAAAAAATGATGTGTCCCACACACACTTATGTCTGACTTTATAGTCTAAGAAAACCTCAGATTTTTTTCCTGATAAGTTTCTTTTCTTAAGAATCTTACAATAACAGAGAATAACCTAGTTTCAGTATCATAAATGTAAGCCTTTAATTGTAAAAATGATTTTCCTGCTAATGTTATGATTTTTTTTTTTTTTTTTACATAATAGAACATCCAAGCTTTTGCTTGTAAACATGAGAAAGCTTGAGATTTTGGCAGAAACTTAATCTGCTCCGACACATTTTTTCTTCCTCTACAGTAATTAAATTAATTTCTTTAAAGATTTTGGAATGAAGGAACCAAAATACTACAGCATGATTTTTGTGTGTAAAAAACAACAACAATATAAATCATTATCACAACACGTTTTACACACCAACGGTATGTTGTGCTTTGTGTTGTGCTGTCACATAAAATCCATAAAATTGTTGTAACATGACACAAATTATGGAAGGGTTCTAGATTATTAATACGTATATGGCATTGTAAATAACAATATTAGCTTTTTATTACAATAACTGATCAAAGAGGGAATTTCAAAACATCCTTTAAAGGTTTTTATTTGGACTTCCCGAAGATACAGTAGCTTAATACTGACACGTTAATCGTTTGCAGTCTGGAGAAGGCTACAAATTGTGGCTTTACTTTTTCACTGGGATACAAATGAAATCCAGAATCAAATAATTAAGAGAAGTGCTGGAAAAAAAAAGAAGAAGAAACTGCAGAGCAGGATGGGAAACAGACAAGTGCACTGCGGCAGGCGTAATGTTCTGCTGCAGAATTCATGCACACACTTTAAGAGCTCTGCAGCTGTGCACACCCTTTTGTTGTTTGTTTGCCGACTTCTTCCGTAATTGCGGTGACATTTATATTTGCACCTGAAGTCTGTCTGCCTGCTCCCATTAAGTGAAGCCAGACTCACAAAGAGGCAGACAAGGCTGAGCGCTCAGATTGCTGGAATGTACACGGACGCAAATGTTGCTAAAACAGCCTTTCTGATTCAACAGAAAGGATTGCATTGTCAGACAGGGTCACTCAGACGTGTCACCAAAGAGAGCTGTGTTTTCCTCACAAGCCTAAATACATCCCCGAGCATGTGTTTAAGATATAGATACTCGCATTCGCGCTGTCACAGAAATGTCATGTTTTCACCCGATGATGAACAACATTTATCTCCCTCCCACCTCGTTGGACAATAACGGAAGGCAGCTTTCATTTCTTGTTTTAAAAGCCTCAAAGTGGAGATATGCAAGAGAACGGTCATCAGTCTCCGAGGTCTCCCAGTTACAATGATGAATCTCTCCGGCCTGGGAATCCTGGCTCCACCGTGCTGTCCATTGATCATCTTCACAGCTCTGTCATTAAATATTTATTCTGCTTATTCGCTTGTGGTCACAGTTCAGTAAAGGCCACTGGGATGGGTGTGAAAAAGATCAGCAACTCAACAAGACATCATTTTCCATCTTATTCCTGCCTGTGTGGCATCCAGCAGTTAGCTGTTTTCTTTTTTTTTTTTCTGTAGCTGGCTCAGTGCTGGCTCACACACACCTACAGAGATAGCTGCAGTGTTTGTGGTATTATAATTAGCTCCTTTCCTCTCTCTTCTGGCAGCATCCTTCACTACAAACATATGAAGATTTCTCATCCCAGGGGGACATTTGAGACAGATGCAACACAAAGTTGTTTTTCTTGGCCCGTGGTTGTTTACTGCACGGGGGAGCTTTATCCGCCATCAGTAGCATCAGCACACCCAGCCTTCATTTTCCCACATGGGTCAATTACAGGAAGGGTCACAGCAGGCGCTCCAAACAGCGTTGGCTTTAAGGGAGAGACGAGGAAGCTGCAGGGTACTTCGCACTCTCCTCGGAATCACTTGCCAGATTTAGCTAATCACTACTGGTATTATTCAAGCATATTTTCTCAAAACAGTCAATACACACACACACACACACATCCTTGTTTAACATACAAAGTGGGGACCTTGCCTTGACTTCCATTTATTTTCAAGCCCTACCCTGACCCTCACCCTAGCCTTTACCAGTTTAAAGGCTCGAAGGACCAAATCAGCCATCGCCTCCCCCACGGGCCTTCCGATTCCTCTTTGCTAACCTTTACCAATTTATACCTTACCCTAACTTAAACCTAATGGCGTACCTCGCAGGTGACGTCACCATCTCATGAGCAACGCCCCTTGCCGCTAAGGTAGGGCAAACAGTGTGAGAGCGCACGTAGCAGCCAGCCATTACACATGCAACAGATACAACGATATGACCGACTTTTCAGCCGTTAAACTTTCACAAAAGGATGTCCCAGGCGCCCAGTTTACTGGTAGAACTGTGGAACAACATACCAACGTTCAGCTCAAACGATGGATTGAGTGTCGAGGTCTTAGAAAGACTGGAAAACGGGCCGAGTTGATAGAAAGGTAAGTCGATGTTTTTCTTCTGCTCGGCGTTCATGGGGTCATCAGACGTTTTTTTTCTGTTTGTAGTCACCGTCCAGGAATCGGTATAAATTGTCCGGCCCGCCGAACAATTTAGTCCGGTCCGGTGGCCAGATGCATTATCATTATCCAACGGCTGGATCTCCTCGCTACATCGACCGATCTGCACCAGATTTGTTGTGAGTCATGGGGGAGCGCTTCCAAACGCGTTCGTGTGAATCGCCCGGTGGACGAGCGGGGAAAATGCGTGACAGCAACTGAGGTGGGGGGCGGATGGCGGTGTGCGAACCCCGCCCGCCGGCCGGCACCGCAGCGGTGGCCAATAGGCCGGAGTGCGCTTGGCTGCGAGGGCCGATCAACGTCGCTTGCGACTTTAACATCCTTCATATGCGGCCTATCAGCGTACCTCGAGTCGCTGTTGCGCGTTCCATAACAACAATGTTTAAAAACCATGGTTAGGAGACGTCTTAGACTTAGAAAAAGCGGCAGTTTTACTGAGTTAAACCAAGGGTAACGTACAGCGAAAGAGTGGAGGAAAACGCATATTTGCCCTACCTCGTACCACGTGATATGACGTCACGTTCTAAAAATAGCTCGCTCGCGGTACACCATTGACACCACAGTCCTTAACCTAACCCCTAGCCCTGAAAAAAGGGAGGACCAAATAAAGGTCCTCACTTTACAAGTAATATGAGCAAAAACATTTCTCGCTCAGCTTCAAGTACAAGAACACACACAACCACGGCCATCCCTGTGTAAAGTACATAGTGAGGACTGTGCCTTGTCTTCCATTGACTTCCATTTATCTTCAAGCCTCAAGCCTTTCTATTGCCTCCTCCTGACCCTAACCCTAACCTAACTTTTACGGATTTATACCTAACTCTAAAGTAAACCTATTTGACACCATAGTGCTGAACTTAACCCCTAGCCCAGAATAAAAGTAAGGACCTTTTGTTGGTCCATTAACACATTAAACCACATCACATCTGCAGGGTTGCTCTTTCAACAAAATACAATACATTCCCATAAGAATGCTCCACCTTGTGGTAATTTAACTCTTAGTCTGACCCAAAGCCACTCAAATTCTCCTTTTCCAAGCTTTGGTTCTTTAAACGTTTGACCTCAACCAGTTTGTTCCACGTAAAGCCGTTCCTGAAAAAAAAAAAAAAAATACTGTGACCACACACCTGGCACCTAAGCCCCTGTAAAAACGGGAATTTTTTGTCCGAGTTACTTTGTGAGAAGTATGAAATAGGATTTACACATGGTTCCCTCTTGTGGAAGATGTCACTTTCCCCCTGTATCCAATCGACAGTATCTTTGCCCTCACATCTTCCTGGACCTTCAAGTACACCGAGTCATGACGGAAACTATTTAAACCGACTAAAAGCAAAATCCCCCTGTCTGCTCTTTGGAAATAAAGGGGAAATCAAAGGTTTAACTGTCTGCTTTTTACACTAAAGGACTTGTCATCAGAGAAAATGGTTCTCAGACTTACAGTAAAATGTATCCAAACATCACCTTGAGACTGACAGTGTTTTCATTTCAGTTCTCCTATTTCTTTTTTTTTTAAAGTGCAGTCATATTTCCAGTCTGAATGTTCTTGAAACTAAAAGGCTGTTTTTTTTTTTCTTTGTAACTTCACAAATCTTTGTTCTTGTGTTCTTAAAAGATACAGGTGCATTTTGTCAAAGTGAATCCATCCATCATTTATTTCTGTAGTCATTTTCACATCAACAATAAAGGTGCTTCACAAAATCAATATAAGAGGTGAAAGCTCACTGAGGTAATTTCAAAATCCAAACAAAACAAGCTTGTAAGGGATCTAAAAGTTGAAAGTCCACCTTCTTTTATTCCATTTTTCCTTATCAAAGAAAATACATCTTTTTCATGTTTTAGACTTTTCAGGTCTTCTGCTATGTCCGCTCTTCCCTTTATAGGCTGCTATTTCTGCAGCTCAGAGACACGGAGGCAAATTGCAGTGCTCATATGCAGATTCACACCCACTGCTGAATCTTTTTTTTTTTACAAATTAATGGATTAAGAGGCATCATTAGAGAAAGTGGGTGATGGGTGACGGCTCTTTACTCCGACCGAGCACCAAAGAGTGGGTGTTCACAAAGTTTAACATTGGCTCCTCTTGGGGAGGAGTTTGTTTACGGTCACCACTCAGAGCCATCTCCCACACAGATGGCACAAACACGTTCTTCCTACACTTTTTTTTTTTTTGCATGGTCATATACACAACACGGAGTCTCAGGTCAGGAACAAGCTTCTGACCACTCTGCAGAACAACAAGTTTGCTGGTAACAATGCCTAACTTCACAAACAGGTTCAAAAAGTCTCTTCGGTTTTACCGGTTAATTTAAATTCTGTGGATGCTTAAAGTTGTGCATAATTCAGGGCAGGACTATTTCAAATAACTGGCAATAATCATCACTGCAGCTCATTCACTATGCTTTTGTTCCCTGGATCATTCCCTTCAAATCCTCTTCTACTGTTTTAGATCTGGGACGTTGAAAGGCCAATAACTCCAATTCCGAACCGAATATGGCGGCTTTGTCTAAATATATTTTTTTGCACATGGTTTATGTACTGTCCCTCGTGAACGTATCCACCCTATGTGGCATTATTCTTACTTTGTTGAAATTTAAAGTGTGAGACAACAGTTGATGAATATTTATGAATTTAAACAAATCAGCGTTTGGGATTTTATGTAAAGGGCTTCCTCAAAATATTCTCTTAGAATAAAAGCTGTAGATGATTATAGCTGCATGCATCTCAGGCCGTGTCTATAAATTTAGCACATACAAACACACGGATACCAAGATCCTGTTGTCAGAAACAAAAATTGCTCCAGTGTTTTGAAGCTGTGTAAGTTCTGTTGAGGTTCAGGAATGTGTGGGTCACATCATAACTTTTTTTCAGTCAAACTGAGGTCTGGGTTTTGACGAAACATTCTATTGTGTCACTTTATGACATGTTTTTTTGGTATAAAAGTGGAGTTTTTATGCCTTGCTGAAGGATGAATCACGAGTACTGGGGGTGGAATTGAACCTTCTTTGTTCTTTTTTTTTCTAGGTTCATTATTGTAAATTCATTTTTGTTAAAAATGGCTAATTTGGTATCCACAGAAAATCCTAGATTGACGCAAGATTATTGAATTGTAATTTCTAAATAAAGCAGCATTATAATTAAGTATGTTATTTTGAGGAACAAATTAAAAAAAAAAAAAGTGGGGCTGGCTTGAGAGGATTCTTTTCTGGAAACTTTGCTTTTAGGGTTGTTTTCATTCTGAGAACAATGTAGACAATTCTAAAAACCTCAGTATTTACTTTGCATAATGTTAAATTACACTATACAAGAATAGCAAATATCTAATGATATTTAATTGATGAGAAGTCAATAAACACACAGAGTTCGACCAGGAATGCAAGGATTATTTGTGGAAGCAGCCACACATGAGTGCTGTGGACATGTTTATAACCAAAAACTAATGAATGTCTCTTTCCCTTTCAGATTTCAGCAGCGGAAAAATACTTCAAACATTTCTACCATTTTTTTCTTTCCTGAAGTTTTTGTCTCCTTTGCAGGAACATTCTTGAATTAATTCAGCAAACGCACAACCTTACACCCGAGATCAACTTTAGTTCTTAAGATAATTGACGGTTTATACGATGCAATCATTTCTTTACCTTCTTGTTTTGTGTATTGCAGTTGCCGTGCGTTATATTCACTTCTCTGTAAGTCATCTAAAATAATTGGCTGTGCGCACAAAAAAGAAGGCCTCTCAGAAATTACCTAGACCCTATTAATAGATAGCCCCGCTGGCCACATCAGCCTGTCACCGTGGATACTAATATTGATGTACTTTTCCCTCATCTCCTTCCCAAATCCACATAAACAGCCCCTTTAAAACCACCTGAAGCCCTATCTTCCCTCTGTGGAGGTTGATTTGCTAACTTCTGTCTCTCTTACTAACAAGCTTCCGATTTTTTCCAGTTTGATTCTTTTTGTTAGTGAATTTTCTTTTCCTTTACCTTTTATAATTTCAACAACTAACACTGTGTCATTCACGGAATGTGTACCATCTGTTGTTTTTTCTACTTAAATTGCGACTTACATACTAACCAATGTACTGTATCCTATCCTTTTTACTTTATTTTTTTGGATGATTTTATGTTGAAGACCCTTTAAAACAACTAGGCACTTACAGTTGCTTTCTTTATTTCTTTATTTGGATGTTTTAAACAAAAAACAAAAAATAGGAAATAAAAGTTTCAAGTTTGGATTTTTCTATATTTTTCTTTTACCTTTTTGCCTATGAACTGAGATGCTGCTTTTGCTACAGGCAACTCTATCCCACTTTTTGGGGGTCAAGATATGTTTTCTTGAGTTTTTTAAGGTTCATCATTATTTTTTTCTTTCTCCTCCCCCCTGTTTTCTCCTAAAGCACGCAGGCATTGGACACGCTATGGTAAACAAACTGCATTATATGGTAGATATCATTCTAATTGTCTTACACTTTGGTTTGCCCTGGGTTTTCCGTTACTCTTTCTATTCTGTTTGCCTAACTCAAAGTCCAATCCTCCATCAATTTCAAGGTAGCTGAAAACTCCACATTTGTTTTTTTTTTCTTTTAGCCCTCTCTTTGTATATATTTATACAAATATGTGTAATAGATTTTTTTTACTATCCTTTATTTTGCCCTTCCTGAATTTTTTGATGTTTTCATCTAAAGAGGTCTGCTCAAAAATATATATAAAAATATATATAGTTTTAACTTTATGTTTTAATTCGTTTTTATATTTTTTTGCTCTATTTCCTTTCTGTTTTTAAGGTATTTTTTCGAAACTTCCAACACTATCCGTATGAAGAAATAAAGAATATAATGCAAAATATATATATGTATTCAAAATTTGGTAGATGAATAATTTTATGAGTTATTTTGCTAACCCTAGTTCCCCTCCTGATTTGTTTAGTTTTTTAATGGAACCCTATGAGGAGAGCTTACACAGCTGATTTCTCAAGCAAAAATATTCTATGTGACTATTCTAGTGAAAGAAAGATAACAACAGAAAGCTTTGTGGTATTGTTTCTTTTATGAAAATAATTGCTCAATGTAGTAAGAAAACCATTGGTTCTGTATAAAGTCTTTAATTTATTCACTCACTTAATTGTGTTTAATGAATTGTACCTTTCGAACATTACTATAATCCCAGACACCTCATAGTTATTTGTTGATCTATAAGCTACTTGTTGCATAAATACAATAAATGCATGCCATTAGGATGCTCAGAAACTACTGCCTAAATCTGATCTTTATCTTATGCCTATTAGGACACTATGTTATGCCTCCAGATCTGGCTACACTTCAAGTATACATTAGATTGATAGATGTGCCGTGGAAAAAGTATTTACCTTCTTAAAAAGTACCCTGATGAAGGCTACAAGCAAAAACCAATTGGTTTGTTAATAAGTCTTCACCTTACCTGATCCATTGGAGACTTCTATGGTCAAAATCTCTGCTGACCAAAAATAACTCAAAAGCTCATCTCTTATTTGGCAAAGAAAGATTAAAACACATCAGTGATCCTGAAGACTTTTGAGACAATATTCTAATCTAACTGACCAAAAAAATGTATCTATCATTTAGTTGGACATCCTGCACATCTGGTGTAAAACTGACAGCATTTTTAAAAATAGAAAGACATTCTGCTTTTCACAAACCCTGAAGGACAATTTGACATCATTACTTTAAGACCTTAACCTCCTCATATTTGTGCAATAGGACAATGATCCAAGCACACCTGCAGGTCCATCTCTGAGTAGTCCTTAGATAAGTCCTGGTGTTTTAGAGTTGCGTAGACAAACTCTGAATTTAATCCCAACTGAAATTACGTGGTGTGACGGACCATATGTCCTCAAAAGGTCTCATTTTGAGGAAATTGAGTGTGGCTCAATTGAAATGGTTCTGCAAAGAAGAGTTGGTAAAAGTCCGACTAGAGGAATATGAAATCTTCTTTGGCAGTCATTGTTAAACACTTGATGACAGTTGATGTTGTCAAAGATGGTATACCTAATTCCCTTTCAACATATGTTTAGCTATTTCATTATGCGACAAACCCCCGGTGCTTGTCCCTAAAAGCTCTATTACATTACAACAGTCATGATTAGCCAACAGAAGTTAGGTCTGCTCCAGAGGAGGGATTTCCTCCTAGTAGAAATGCTCAACATCACACAGGCAATCTTATGACACCTCTTCTCACTCCCAGAAACGTTTGTTAGACACCTGGCATGCAAAATATTGAGCTAGCTTTACTTTTCAAAGAGTGAGCTAACAAGACATCAGCCAAGCAATTTCTCAATAACTGTACTTGACTTTTCTGAGCTGTCTACAGCTGGTCTGTCACCAAACAGCAGCAGCTACAACTACTCAACAAACTAGCCACAGTTTTTTTTTTGCTTCATACTTATAACAGAATGTAGGAAGTTGTGAAGCGTGTTGTTATACCAACTATGGACAAGGTCAAGCCACCAACCAGAACTTGCACATGGACCAACAGCATACCTGGGGCAAATACCCAGGAACAAGGAAGAAGTGTGCTTTCACGACTCTAGATCACCTGTGACCTGTGTGATGTGACATCGGGCATTTATTATATGATGTCTACAGCTGTAGACCTCACTTTTGGCTACCAGTCAAGACTGATGTAATGTTATAAAAAAAATAAAAATAAAAAGTACAACATAAGAAATCTGCATTGGGAGATTACATTTTCATGAGCTGTTTATTCCACACAAAAACAACATTTTGCCCATGAAATAGAATATGTTAAACAAAAATGTTTCTTACTAGTGTTCAAATAATCAAAAGCATTGAGTTGTCTAAATTAAGCTTGCTTTTCATGTTTACTTTATACCCTTCATAAGTTGAATGTTTTAAATATGATTTCAGCAGGCTAGCCGTTTTACTTACTATTTCTCAAGTCCTCCAGCTTCAGCTAAGGAACAGTTGAGCCTTTTTTGCAGATGAGATACCTGTGAAAATATTCCATGTTTTTAACAAGGGTGATAATCTCTTTGTTTAGCTGTAAAGGTTAGCATTAGTATGCTAAGATTAGAAATGGTATACTTTGCTTTATCAAGCCACTGCATGTTATGGATAGTGTGCAATAATGAAAAATTTGACAATTTCACCATAGGTATTTTTGCTGTGTTCCCAAAGTAAGACCTTGTTCAGCGTCTTATCTTGGAAAATCATTGCAAATTTTATGGTCCATTAAAGAGTATTTACAGCACTTGACTTTGCTGTAAAGCTGGCATCAAATCAGGGGTTGATGCCTGCACTTCCAGTAATTCATGATCTAGTCAGGTCTTTCTCACAACTGCACCTGAACACACTACCTTTTGATCTAATTGCAACTATCATAATTTTTTTTGTACATGCTAAAATCATTATCTAGGTTTATACATTTTTAGGTACTTGGGAAATGCTATTGTGCAAATTTCCGAGTAGGTTTGTTCTTACTTTCTTTCACTAGAAAGTCCATCTTCAGATAAAACTGTGTGTCCATTGATGCAGACCCTAAAACATAAAAAGTATATGAGCTGTGTGTGCTCTACCCATCACTAACACTAACATTAACTTATATGCTGTATACTTTATATCCCTCATCCCTTGCATGAATACAGTAGGCTTTTCCCTTTTTTGTCCTTATTTTTTAAATAGGGATAAGACTGATAATATATGTTTATGTATATATCTTGTGTAACATATATACATACATATATTAAATACCCTAATATGATTAATATGACCATACAACGTGGTAGCCATATCCCTTACTTTTTTTGTTATATTTTCTTTTCTTTCTATGTTTATTTTTATAATTTATTTTTTTTATTTTTAAAATTAACCTACTAAAACAAATTATGACCTCACACCTTTTATTTCCAAGAAAAAAAAAAGAAAGAAAATGACATGGGAAAAAATATAGAGGGGAGACAGGCTTGTTTTTCTGGTAAAAAAAGAGGATGAATGTTGTACGGTTGAAATTTAGCCAGTCCATCATAACATCAGTTGAGGAAAAATACTAAAGCAAGTATATTTGACAATTCCTCAGTATTTCTTCCTCTATTTTGAAAGACATTATGAAGCAATATAAGTGCATAAGCTCATTTTCCTTTGGGATAATGAAGCATTTTTGAAATACTGTTGAAAATTTGTGGCATAGGCAATAGAAAAGCCCTAAAATCATCTAAGCGAATGCTAACTCTTCTATTTACCAAAGGCAAGACTATCAAATCTCCTCTCTAAATGTTCCCAATTCTTTAAAAAACCCTCTCTCTCTTGTTTATTTCATTCGTGGTTATTGATCTTGGTCCCATCCTGTTCCACCTCCACCTTCACTTTGACAGCATGCAGTGGTTGTAACCCTCCAATCTGTTTGCATGCAACAGGTGGCTAGAGCAACCTTGCACACGTGGTGTAAATGCTGCTGTAGCCCAGCACGTGTCAGTCTGTTGTACACGTGTCTTGACAGTTATTTTAATGTTGTGTTCTTGAACGTCACCTGCAACTTTAACAATAAGACAGCTCTTCCTTTCCCATTTGTCTTGTGTTAAATTATATTAACCTCCCCCCCTACAACCTCATTTTGCTGCATCTTGCTAGATGGTTGATTCATTTTCCTTTCTTTTTAATTTTCCCTAACCCGGTTGTGTTGTGTCGGATGGAATTCTCGTTACGCCTCCATACTTCCTGCCATCTTTTTTATTAACGTGCATGAGCTGTGCGTCCCCCCCCCCCCCCTGTTAACTTGAATGGATTAATTTTGTTTCTTCTTAAGCAAAACAAACCCCTTCCACGTGAAATAACATGTTCAGTTCAAATCTGGATCTGGTTTGTGCAATCAAATTGCAGAGGACTTTTAAAGAATCCTCACACATTCTCACTGCCTTGATGAAATTAACCAAATCAGTGTTACTAATCAACTGTTCCAATTAAACCCTTGTTGTAACTGTACTAACAACCATTTTTGTGTCTGACTCTCCCTTACTTACAAAAGTACTAACAGATTCCGCTCTCCCTCCAACCTTCTAAGCCTTTTGGGCATCACTTATGAACCCCTTCCTCCTTCCACTGTTGCCGACGGGCCCTTTACCGGGCTTCCTGAATATGTCCGGTACCCCTGAAAAGTGGCTAAGTTTCCCGGTATAGGTAAACATAATTAGTCTCTAGCTGGGGAATTTTGACAATCTGCCAGACACCTATTCAAGTCATAGAGACCTGCTTTTCCAATGGACAGCTTGTCTTCAGACGCATCTCTCAGATCGTATTGTAGAAATGTGCATGGCTGTGAACGTTTAATGTGTTATGCTGTTTCCAAGACATACATTTTTCAAGTTTCTCCTCACCAAAGATCTTTGAAAGTAAACAGATGTAGTGCTATGAGGGTAAGTCATCCATTTCCAAGGTAAGCATTTCATACCTTTTCTGCAGTGCTTGTGAAATAAATGTTTCAATTCTGACCAATCAGTTACAAACCAGGTAAGAAGTTTACCCCACAATGAAAAGAACATTTCCGTTGGTTTCTAGCACATGATTTCTTTTCTCCCCATTTATGTCCTTTTACACCAACTTAATTTTCTTTTTCTTTTTTTTTTAGCTGAGTAAGTCATTAAATATGGGGAAATTGTTCGTTTATAACCCCCATATACTGTAGGATACATAAAAAATATCATTCGTGGGATGGTAAAAACAAAAACAGTGATAGGATATTATAATCATTACTGTTTTGGAAGGGTTTAGAGGTGAAATTTATCATCTGGCGGATCCTGTCTAAATTACATGTTAGACCACAGTATGTGAATTAAAATTGCTCAAAAAAGCAACAACATGATCAGGAGAAATTTTGTAAAATAAAGGCAGAAAAGAGAAAACCGTTGTTTGACTTTTTCTATATAAAAACTCCCTGGTAAGAACAGATATCTTTGAAGTGATCCTGAATGTGCTACTTCTTTCTATGACCGGTATCATTAGCTGCCTATGGAAATGGAGTTTGCCACTAGGTAGCAGCTGAATGGCTCTTGAGACTTTTATCGCCAAGAAAATCCAAAGAAAGAAACTGCAACAAAGCTGGATGCTAATATTAGAGGATTTACTGTAGTTAACCTTGCAAGCAATATCATGGAATAGTGGAGTACATTAAATGTATCGTCTTCACTTTATGTACTGAAATTTGACAGGATGCCTTCAATTGCAGCTTCATGCACAGTTCTGTAATGGATGGGAATGAACCTAGCATATTAAGCAAGTCATCTATCATCATTTCAGATGTACAGTTAAGCTCTAAATTATACACATCCCTTGTTTAGCTTGAAAGTAATCTTTCAGGGATCCATAATTTTTACCAACGTGTTTCTACTTGCTAGAAGTCATATTAACATGTTGGAGTCTCAATTTAATTATGAGAGAGGGAAGGAAACAAAGATTAAAGTAATGAGAAGGGAGTCTTTCTACCTTAAAAGACCTGTATTCAAAAATATTATCAGAGTCTTCTTAGAAAGTTCCTAAAATTCCTATCCTAGGAGTCTTAGCTGAAGAGTGATTCAGATCTCTACTGAGAGCAACCGTGAGTAAGGACGTTTTTATCTTAGTGGGGAGGTGTGGTTGACCCCGTTGCCAGGTGTGACACTGTCTTTCAAGAGCTGTGATTGGTTGATAGCACAAGAAAAAACAACATAAATGTGCTCCTAGTGATCAAAGGAGAGATAATAACCAATTAGACTGGATGAAGAAATGTGTGTCATGATGATGAAACTTAGCAAAATGCATTGATTGTCACACTGCATTAAAATAGTTTCAACGTACCTTATTTACATCCTCGTCATTATTTTCATTTGCTTGTTTATTTTTACTCGGCAGTCATTTTACTCCTTCATCTTTTTGATATCAATGTGCACTCACCTGTCAGCAGTTTACTGGGATTGTCTGCCTGTAAAAAGCGGTTTTATAAGGCAAAACGACTGACATAAAATGGAGGGGAAAAAAGGTGTTAAAGCAGAAGAAATGTATGAAATTCAGGTTTCTAAATTTCAAACCTTAAGTAGTTAGATAGCTCTAATTTTTTACACAAGGTTCTAAATTGAATTTAGTTGCATATTGAAATTTGTTAATGCCACTTTCCACAACATTTTTTTACACTGTGGCCAAACTATAAAAAAGCCCATGATTCACATTATCCAGCTTTCTATCTGAATGTGCAAAAGATTTCTGCTCCTGAACCTGGGTTACAGTAGTTACTTTTGGAAAATGTATTAAAAAGGTTTATTACCATATCCACAAATACCTCCTTTGTCATAGGAAGGTATAGATCTTAAAGTATGATTTGTAAATTAGGATTTCAGTTCTAAAGTTGTTCTTCTCATGCATGTCAGTAAATTCAGGTTATACTGCCACAAAAGTGCTCCTAAAATGTTAATTATACTTACTGAAACTCGCAGAGACCCTGCCTCCACCTCAACAAGCCGTCCTCCTCATCAAAGACAATCTTTATCTCCATCAATTACCAAAAAAAAAAGCAGAAGACTTTCATCCTGCTGCATGGAGCCAAAATGAAACTGTGTTTTCCTGGAGCTAGAGAGGCCTCTGCGGATGTGTGCGCAAGGTTCTATGCTTCCTTTTGTACTTACTCAGAGCCCCAGAAACTACCTGGGTGCATTTCTGCTCCACATATAGAAGCAGTGAAGTAGTGGCTGTGCTCATGGGACCTCCTATTAGTGTGCTGGCTCATTTCTTTTCTTTTCGATTCGGTCGTAGTCAGCACATAAGTTTTTTTTTTTTTTTCACCAGAACCCCAGAGGATCAGCGGACTGGATAACGTGGGGGTATTCTAATGCACGGCGGACGGTGTGGAAGGCCGCTCAATAAACCGCCTGTGTGAAAATTCTGGCCAGTTCTGCTGCTTCAGTCATGACAGGTCTCACCACCTGCGCATTGAGAGAGTGCGGTCACTGAACCGCTCTCGCAGCGGGCGTTACGCTGATGCGTTTTTGATTGAGAAGCTAATCCACTATTCAGAGTCCCCCCACGGTATCACAGCAAGATCCGGTTAGAGAGATCCTAACCAACAGCGGGACTCCGCTGAGAGCAGCTCCCGTTTACCATGGAAGCTAAGTGTTCATTTTGTTGTTGGAGGGTAGTTTATCAGGAGGAAGCACGCGGGAGAGCGACTGATCTAGGAGGGAAAGATCGTGAAAGAAGCCCTCCCTTCATCGCAGAACGATTTCGGCGGCAGGAGATTTGGGGAACTTGAAAGCTTTTAAATGATTTGACATTTCAAGCTGGGTCGACCCTAAATCTGGGACAGTTTTAATTTAACACCGATCGGCCAGGTATGAGGTTCTCTGTGTGCTTTGCTAAAAAAGAGAAGCTGGGTAAAGCCCTAAAGATGGAATACAATCAGCAGGGCTTTTAGGTAGGACTGTTGCAGGGGGCTGGTTTGGCCATATTAAAATGCATGCTGTGTAATGTGTCCTGTTAACCAACCTGAAAAGAGGCAGGCATGTCTTTAGTGGTGGGGGTGGGGGGGGGGAGGGGGGGTTCTACTGATGCTTTCAGTTGTTTTGGCACTGCTCACATCATAAATCACTTCATAAACACCACTGCTCAAGGCAGTAATTAGCGATCTGCCGGTTTTAAGAGCTTTCAATGGTTTAGGTGGCGGAATGAGAAATAGTAAAAAGGAAGAGAAATAAAAAAAAAAAAAATTCTGGTTTCAGCTTTTTTTTGCTGAAGTTTAATAGGTGTCTGGCAGCTTGTCAACGCTTGTCCCTCATAATCCCGCTGACAACACACTGCTCTTAAATGCACCACCAACAGTCATCTATCAAATGCTCTGCTAAGAGCTCATCAGCCGTTTTAGCCAAAGCGCCAGTCTCACAGGCCTTCCAGGTTCAGTCTTTACATCGCAACATCGCCTCGCTCCTTATTTTTGACGACCACGTGAACAGATGGCTCATCTGAAATCAAAGAAAGGTGTTTAAAGTTGCACACATCCTGATAATGCCCCCGTTTCTTCTCCCTATAGCTCGTGAAGGTTCCCACCATCACGATAGGACAAGCCAGTCGGTCCCGCTGAGAGCCCCGTCTGTGATTTCCCCCAAAGATGATACCCCCCCACATACCAGCTCGGCAAACTGCGTATTCTTTATGCCAGATGCATCTGGCCAGTATAATAGTTACTATTCACCAACAGCAGACATAAAAATGGGTTGCCCTGTTAATCAGGGAAGTACTGAGGAAAAAAAAAAAAAAATGAAAAAGTCGAAGGAATTGGGAATCAAAAACGACGACTCAGCTGAGCAAATAGATCTGTGGAGTGCAGTTGCTATAGTTTGGCTTCAGCCACCAACTTCAGAACTTACAATGATTCAATTTATACCTGACAGAGACTGTTTATGCAGTGTTTAGAAAATAGAATTGCATGTAAACTCGTAGCTTGTCGCTACTTAACAAAACAGATTTGTTGTTTTGGTATTTTCACAGTCTTCAGTTCCTTCCTACATTCTCATGATATCTGTAACACCGCCACTGCTCGATGCAGATGGGAACAGGAAAACAAACGGTCACGTACACAGCTCCCGCGAGTGCTGTGTTTATACATTTATGCAAAAATCATTTTATATTAAATCAGAGACAAGAGCACTTTTCTTCAGCCAAGCCAGCTGTTTTAGTATGATTAAACTGTAAATAATTGACAAACCACTAGATTTGGTCCCAAATCAAATAAAAAATGATTTGGCTGCGCGTTTGTTTGGGAGCTCTGTTTCGCTGGTACTAATGGTAAATACAGTCATGATGTAAAATGACAATGTGGAGCAACAGTACAATTAGCTAAATTATACTTATTTGCATTCTCATCAAGTACTGCAATTTTGTCTGCATTGTAATGAGCCGAATGCGGAAAGAATAGGTTTTCAGTCATAATGATTACTGTATCATCCTATGAGCGGAGGAGGGATGCTTTCTTTTTGTGTATCCCAGATCTTCTTTTTCGCACTCCCCAGGTAGATATTCAACTATTAGCGAACAGGCTGCTGTGACATTTAGAACAGTTGCTGCCTCTCATCTTCTGAGCTTTGTGTGCGTTGCTAGAAGAGTAGTTCTCACACATCCCGGTGAAATGCAAGATAAAACATATTCTTTTATTGGGTTATTCGTGCTTTAATGATATCAGATTACTGAGACTTAGAATTTCAAATACTAAAGGTTTTCTTTGAGCTTTGAGACACAGCCTCCCGGAACAACCCATCTCATTCTCAGAAATGTCAAAAGAAAGAGCTAATTTTGAATACGGTGAGTCCTGTTTCTGCACGTCTATTGACACCGTTGCATACTTTCGGAGTAGGTCTGTGTCGCTAATTTTTCATTCCAACCTGGCACTGTCTCCGCTGTCAGCAATCAAACATTCAATGCAGAATGTGTAACCTTGCAGAGAATGCAAGACTGGAGGCAGTTAAAATGAGACGGGAGTTATATTTAGTGATAGCGCCTGAAATGAAAACTGGTTCAGCAACATAAAGTTATAGAATACAGTACCTTTTCAAGCTACAGGAAAATCAATAATAATAATAATAATAATAATAATAATAATAATAATAATAATAATAATAATAATAATAATAATAATAATAATAATTAGGGATGCACGATTCATCAGAATTAACATTATTATATATAACCCACATTAAAAAATTCAGTTAGCATAGTTTCAGTCGGTACAAAATGTTACTAAAATTGACTATCACAGAAACGTATTTACGCCGGCAAATATTGTTTATCGGAATAACAACAATATTAATATTGAATATTGATATCAGTCCAAATTTTCATATTGGAGCATCCCTAATAATAAGTAAAAAAAAACAGAGATAAAGTGCCACATGTAAGGATTGAATGGTTTATTCTTGATACATTAAACATTTGACTGAATAGGTGTCATTTTAGGTAGCTGGTAGAGGGTGTTATTAATCTTACTATAGAAGGAATTGCTGTCTATTTAAACATGATTTAATTTTTTTTAGCCCATCTTAACCCAGTGCAAAGGTCAGTTAAAGCTAACCTTTTCTTTAGTCCTGTTTCTCACACTGTCAATGATCAATACAGTGGAGTTCATGGCTTACCCTCACTATAACAACTGCACTCTACAGTAAATGTTCTCAGTCTGACAAGAGAGCAATACACCCTAGGACACAGCCCAGCCGATCACCGGTGTTTAATCTAACATCTTTCTTGTTTCTCCCCTCATTTCTTCTAATTCCTCCCCTCTCTTATCATTCTCTACCCTTGCTCTATTGTTTCCCTCTCTCTACTTCTGTCCCTTTTGGCCGATGCCTGCACTAGGTGACCATCTCTGTTGACGGTATTCTGACCACCACTGGCTACACCCAAGAGGATTACACCATGCTGGGCTCAGACGACTTCTTCTACATCGGCGGAAGCCCCAACACCGCAGACCTGCCTGGATCACCAGTCAGCAACAACTTTATGGGCTGCCTTAAAGATGTGAGTCTTGTTTCAAAGACGACCGACAATAGTTTTTGTCTTTTATTATCCTTTCTGGTCCCACTGCAGCCGGTTTCAAGTCTTAGCCAAACTCATGAAGGCTTTTTTTTTTTTTTTGTGATTGTTCTAAACAAGAAAAGACAATAAACTACAACAGTTAAAACAGCATGACACTGTTGCAGTGAGAACATGTTGGACTGCAATATAGTGTTATCCTCGCACATTTCTGTGAGCACCCTTGTGTTGACTGACACAATCTCTAGAGATTCATCGGTGTGGGCAGATTTAACTCCCATATGCTGGAGTGGGAGGTGTCAGATGCACAACATTCTGAATTGCTTCCAAGTGTTTATTTCCTCTGTGCTTCTTCTTGCACTCTCTAACCTCCGTATAGCCCAAACACTTCAGCAGAAATTAATAACGCCGCAACAGGCTGATGGGAAGGCAGCCATATTCGGATTTTATACTTTTCCCGACAAGGATAAACAATAAGCATCTCTTAACCCGTGGATGAATATGTAAAGGAAAGCAGCTTTATGGAGGCTTCAACCGAAATAAAAAAAAAGCTTTTATTCCACCAAGGTTTTATCACAGAGAACAAGCTGTCATGAAGACCAATCACAGCTTAAGTAATGTACTCTTGTAAATGCAATAATGACTTGTATAGAGGGAAAGCAACATGGTACTATCTTATATCCTGATAAAACCTTGCTGATTGAATAAGTAATTACCTTTGCCATCACTTTTAGTGGATCACGCAGTAATCACACCATCTCTAACTTAATTAT
Organism: Fundulus heteroclitus; assembly: GCF_011125445.2. Classification (NCBI taxonomy): domain Eukaryota; kingdom Metazoa; phylum Chordata; class Actinopteri; order Cyprinodontiformes; family Fundulidae; genus Fundulus; species Fundulus heteroclitus. The sequence goes on from NC_046374.1 coordinate 8,563,476, forward strand.
GCCTTGAGAATTACATTTTCATGATTTGGCTTGCTATCGGAAGGATCCCTTGTGGGTCCTAAACCTCCCAAGGCATTTAACTATCCGCTTTCTCTCTCTCTTTAAGATGAGGCAGGATTTACAGTCAGTAGACAGACGGAGCACGATGAAGGTAAAATGAGGTGTGAATGGGAGAGAAAACAGGTAGCTAACAGGAACAACAGGAGTTGAAGGTGAATAAGCAGTGTTAGAGAACAAAAAGGTAATGGTGGAGCAGATGGTATCTCAAACGGTTCTTTAACAAACTCTTAAGATAAACTAAAGAAACAAATGTAAAAGTTCAAATGTAACATGTACCTTGCAAGAGTATTTACATGTCAACCACAAACGTCAAAACAATAATCTTGTGCATTCATTGTGAAATAAGAGCAAAAGGATTCACGGCCTTTCCAAATGTTCCGAATTGCATTTGTATTCAAAGTTGAAACGTTGTAGGGACATATTTTGTTGATATTACAGCTGCACGTCTTCAGAGGTGACCTATTATGAAAAAAATCACTTTTTGGACATTTTTGTACTTCCATTTGGCTCTCTACTGCTTTTAGAAACAATCCAAGTTCTACAGAAAACACCCAGCTGTTTCTTGGTAATAGGTAAATGTTATTTACTGTCTGGAGAATGACCTGTTTCTAAGACCATCCGATTGTTACATTACAATTGGTAGGAACTGCCCATCCCCTAGCAACCACAGCCAAGCCCAGCCCTTCACCTAGCAACCCCAGCTGAGGCTAGCCCCACACCAGCCCAAACAAAGTAAAACTGTGACATAGAAAACACATGCCATTAATATCATGCAATTAAGATGAAATAAATCAAAACATAACATTGGCATTAAGACATGCCGGAAAATGTGCGTGCAATTCCCTTACACTTAAGTTTAGCTAAAAAGACAAAGACAACTAACGGTTAGCATTACGCTAATTTGCATTGAAAATCCCATAAGGAATGCTCGCACAGCATTTTTTCTCAGATTCTTCGGGCCTACAAGAACCAAATGCCTCCTAGGGGTATGTTAATCAAACACTTAAAACATATATTAAAACTCACAGACAGATGTTTCTAGGCAGACAGGATAGTTTAACCCTGCAGAAACTTAGCTTTCAATGCAGCTCTGGAACCCTCTCTAAGGCAGCCCTGAAGATGTACTGAAGATGTACTTGTCAAAGTCAAAGATGTACTTGTACCATTTTGCATCTGTTTGCAGACATTTCCACGTGTATAAATTGTGAGCGTAAACATTGAGCATGAATGTGACAAAGTCCTAAACACTGCACATTCTGAAAGAAGCTCCAAATAGGTGAAATTTGGGAGGTGAAATCTCATTATCTGAGAATGGTTTTGTGCGAAGAAAATGTAATGAGCATGTTTTTTCTATCCCATAGACCCGTCATAAATGTTTAAATGAAAGTGTAATAGGTCACCTTTAATCTTATTTTTTTTCCAATTCGTTTTTTTTCTGTAAATAGCTCTCAAATTAATTTAATTTAGCCATAGATTAGCTAAATGAGGGGCAATATACATTGTATTGTTGCTCTGTCTGTATGCGTAGTATTGTGGTTGTTTAGTATGAACCTGTGTGTCTGCAATATTTAACAAGGTTTCGTTCAGTTTTGCCCTGCATTCATATCCGTCCATCCTCTTATCGACTCTGACTGTTTGTTTTCTTTCCTGGTAAAAAAAGCATCTCCACAGCAGATTTCTGCCACCTCTATGTTTCACAGAGATTATTGTGTTTTCATGGAGATTTGCAGTAGCAGCCCACCACACAGGTTTTAACATGTGGCTTAATAGAGTAGATATTTGGTGTCTTTTGATCAGAACTCTGCGGTGTACCATTGTGGCAAGCTTTAGACAAGATATATTGTTGTTGATTTTTTTTTAACAATGCATTGATTCTTGCTACTCTCCCATAAAGGCCAGATTTGTGGAGTGCACAACTAGTAACTGCCCTGCATTGAATGTGGATGTCTAAAGCTCCCCCAGAGTTATAGAAGGGGTCTTGGCTGCTCTTCTCTTCTAATTCACTGCTTACATAGCATGTAATATTACATTCTTTCTGTCTATAGATGCCAAATTAAAATAAGATAAAAATTATTGAGGTGTCAAAGCTTGGGATATTGTTTTATCATACAGCCCTGCTTTAAAACCTGCCACTTCTTTATGCATGGCCTGTCTGTTGTGTTCCTTGATCATCACGGTGCTTTTTATTCAAAAGTGTTCACTAACAACCCCCAAGGCCTTCACAGAACAGCTAAAGTTATGCTAACATCAAACTGATACGTATCAGATAAGTAATGATGACGGTCGGTTTCATCACATCTCGTTTAAAGGTATCATATGCACTTTATTTAGGTAAAAGAAAAAATAAAGCATGTCAATGTCCTTTCCCCATTTGTTTTTAGTCCTAGATGTTTTTAGTCCTAACATGAAAAAAAATGTCAAACATAGGGATATGATCATTACTGACACAATAAAGGAGAAAGGTAAAAGAAGATACAACAGAGTGGCAGCAGCCTAGTATTAGGCTTATATTATTGGAAAAGGGACCTTTGGTTGATGTCTGTGAAGTTTCATTATTTTACTGAAACTAATAGAGACAGGCAGTCTTTTGATATATGTTTGTGTCACTGCAATAAATGATTTCTCAAAATAGCATATTATCAAGAAATTACCAAATTCGTTTTCATTTACGCCATAAGGAATATATGCGGAATAATGTTTCAAATGGCTTATTTATGATTGTACTGACATCCGGATACATCTGTGTGCTTAGTAGCAACTTTGTGAAAGCTGCGCAATGACATTAAGTGTTTGACTAAAAGTAAAAAAGTTTCTTCTATGCTGCAACGATACCACATTTCTTAATAAAAAGCAAAACAGATATTTGTAGGCACTGAGAAAACGTGCATACAGGATGACTTGGTGCTGCAGGTTGTACTGTATTCGCTTAAAGTAAAGGCATACTCATAACTCTGCCTTAGACTCTTTTCCTCATATTTTTGCCTTAAGGCCTCACAAATTCAGTTGCAGACAAGCTCTAATGACTTCATGATCTGAGCTGAGTCAGAAAGGTAACCACGAAGAAAGGTGTCGAGAAAACCTGCAATCAGGGCGATTTGGAGCTCCAGGTAGTCCTGGAGTCTCTGAAAGTAAGGAGGCAAACCTGGGAGTGAGTGGGGGAGTGTAGACTGCACCGCGTTTCATCCCGCGCTGCTTCTGTGGCACAGCTCGGATTATCACTGGTGTTATGGTCTGGGGCAAGGCTTTCATGCCGCCACCGTGGTCAAATGCCTTTGATACGCTTGGCCAGCACCCCCCAGGCAGCACAAATCCAAAGGAAGAGCACAGCGAGGGGAGAGTAAAAAAGCCACCAAAAGAGAAGCTGAAATCATATGAAGTTAGTATTTCTTTTTTTTTTTTTTTTTTTTGTAGGGTGGGAGTGTGCTTCTCCGCGTGTGTGTTCAAAGTCACCCGCACGCTATGATCGTACCCTGTGTGATGTATATATGTGTTTTCTAGCCTCCCAGTCAGAGAGGTGGAGCGTGAAATCAGGTCTCTCTTTCCCTTGGTCTTGTTTCCACAGACTCTTCTTCTGCATGTCACCATCTGTCCCTCCCCTGAAACCTCTGACGCTCTATTACTCTCCCAGTCACTGACCTTGCTATCACCCATTTCACACCAGCCGCTCCATCAGTGTCCCTGCTCCTGCTTCTCCTTGTCACTCCTCCTGTTTTTCTCCCCGCTAGTCTCCGTCACTTGTTCTCCCTTTTTGCTTCTCAACTTTCCTTTTCTCAGAGGCAGTTTCGTATAATTAAGTCCATAGCTGTGCCTTTGGTCCAGCAGCTTTGCCATCGCGATGACCAAATTAAAAATTGATCTGTTCGATTGCTTCCATGCACTGCGTGAATGCTCTTGCCCTCATCTTTGCCCTCGCTTGCTCCTACTTTTTTTCCCCCTCTCCTTTTATTCTGCTTTTATTTCCATATTGATGTGTGTTTTTCCCTCATCTACAGCTTCCTGCTAGTCTCGCTGTTATTCCTCTTTGAAATCTGCTGCTGCCGTCCCCCAAGAGCTCGTAGATGGCATGAGTTAACTTAGCTGTCGGGATGGTCCTACACAAGTATGGCGGTTCTAGACCAAGTTTACCACGGGGGCCAAGGTGGGGCCAGTGTTTTTTCACAGGGGCACAGAACAAAAAAGTGAAACAATAAAATGGCAATATTTAACTGTGTATTAATATTAAGTGAGCCACTTGTGGTTTTGGAAGTGCAGTTTTCAAACACCTGATCTAGCAGTTGAAAACTTTGACCCCTAAGCTCAATGCGGCTAAAGCTAAACGTGAAACATCTTCATTTCTAAATCCTTCTTAGAGTAAAACTGTATAGGTAAAAAATAAAATTGGTCAAAGTGACCAATCAGTTATGGTTTATTTGCCATTGCAAATAATTATGACAAGTTTATTTAATGTTATGTCTTTAGTACAGGGGCCATAACAGGGGCCAGTACCATTTCTACAGGGGCACGGGCCCCTGTTGGCCCCTGCCTAGAACCGCCCCTGCCCAGAACACATACGCTCCAGATCAAAATCTTAAGGCAGGGAAAGAAGTTACAAATATTCCCAGTTTACGCTTCTGGATCTTCTGTAGGCGGATCTTCAAATTGCAAAAAGAGACGGGAACAATAGACGACACAAGTAGAGTAGGAAAAATACATTTAAAACTCAAACAGGCCAGTAACCAGCTGATCAAAAGTTTATCATTACCATTATGATCATTAATTATTGGGGTGGCAGCATCGGAGTCAGTGACTTGTAAAAAGCTCTAATGAAGGCCGGCTGGGTTCTGTGGAAAGCCCCAACACTGCTGGAGATGATCGCTCAAAGAAGGATTTTCTTTCATAAATAGAAGGACTCAGTGGATAACTCTGAGCATCCTCTTCAACAGAATGAGATTAAAACACCAGTGTCTTCAGACCCAGTGCGAGACAGACCGCTACATCCTTCCAGCATGCAGCCATCAGCATCTACAACACCATTTAATGGGTTACAACAAAGTTTATTCTCCCTTTTCGATAAATAGAAGTATTGTTGAAAAGCAGCAACAAAAGAACAAAAAAAAAGAATTAAAATTGTCACAAAAGGATTCAGTAGCAGGCCCACTGGTCTCGTGTTCCACTTTAGAAATGCTTTCAGGCTTGATTCAAGTGCCTGGTTCAAAAATCGATGTAGTAAAGATTTCCTGATGAAGGGCATTTTTGGTCTAGAGTTGACATCAACTTTTCTATGTTGCTTGCCTTCCAACCCCAAAAAAGCTTTAGATTAGGAAAGCACAGAAATTAATCCCAAAGAGGGACATTATACTTCTGGAAGACTCCCTTTTTCAGAGTGGGGTTGTGAAAGGTGGTAGTGTCCCATAAAAAGGAATGGAATGCCCTTAGCGACATTGTTAGACAGCCAGCTGTGATATGACGTCTTCTGCACAACCTGACGCTCTAAGATCACGATGGAGCCACCTCCTCTGTCTTACATAGCCTGTTACCCAGGTTAACCCAAGTTAAAACCATTTTGGGCCCACCTCTTGAGTTTTTGGTCCCAACTGAATAAGGATATTTTAAAAAAAAAGTTAGAAATGACAGTTTTACTGCTTCCAACCTCTGCAGCAATGGCAGTTTGCAGGAGATATTGCTTGTGCACCTCAACATTCCTGGGTTGCTCAAAGCCCTTTTTTTACTGGCATCTGTGGATCATGGCAATAAAAGCCAGATTTATGTGCAGAAGACAAGAGTAAGTGGCAATACATAAATAAATAAAATAATGACTAAGCAGACATACGAAAGCACTGGAAAAAAGAGGTCCAGAAATGTGTGGATAATAATAATAATCATTGGTAATCCCACTAGCTTGTTTTTTGGAGAGACAGAAATAAATACCTGAAAAGACAGAACACAAATATTTACCTTCCTCTTGCAGCCTTTCCTCCTCTGCACCTTTTTTTTCCACTTTTTTACACATTATCTCAGGCAGGTTCACGCCTTATTAGCTGCCAGTTTTAGTGTTATCGTGGCTAATTACCAGGACTAATCTCTGCTAATGATGACATTAGGAGGTGTACAGTACATGTGGCAGCGTGGCCAATTGAGAAGATGATCAAAGGAGCCTTATGTTCAAGAATAACCTAGCATTGAAGTGTTCTTGCGGAACAATCTGTCCTTGGTTTAAAGGAGAGATGAAATAGAGTTGGGGGGCATTGGGAAGAAATACTTTGACAGGCACTAAAGAATGTAACAGAAGCTGGATGAACTCTATATGCGTCTCTAAATTTCTGCTGTGATTTGTTGTCAGTATTGAAATCCTTTTATATCACCTTCATCAGGGTGAATTAAGTTTAAAAGTAATGAAGCAACGAGAAGAAAGCTAGCTGCCTTTTCATTGGTGGATCTTCATGTTCAAAAGCATATAATCACCCAGAACTAGCTTTAGAAATGTAGAGCTTCCCGTTTTTATCTCCAGAAAGGATAGTGGTAAACAAGAAATTGTCACTGAGCTGAATCAAGAACACCCTTTCAAATTTTCCCAGCTATTTTCTGTTCAAATTTCAATAAAAGATATTGTGGTTTTTGCTTTATATATATATATAAACTTGAATTTAATTGAATTGTCATTCAAATGCACATTCACAATGTACATTTGAGCGAAATTTTTGTCAGAAGGCCCCGAGCAAAAAAGAGACGAGAAGAGGGAAACATTATAAAAGTAAAGTAAACACCAAAAAGACAAGAGTTTATCTCCTAATAAAAAAGGAGCTCCTAATTTGTTCTGAAAGCACTCTGTAAAGCACAGAGTTCCACACATTTAAAGCACAAACAATAGCGTAGTATTTTATCAAAGTCTGCATTAAGACCGCAGGCAACGTTCACATAACTCTGCTTTTGGATTTCCCCTGCAGCCTTTATTTGACGTGAGTCTCTTTTCATTTGTTTTTGTCGCCTCGTGCTCTGAGCACGTATGCCGTCAAAATAGCTCGTACAATTCCTGCATTTGAGCAAGAGCGAGGAGTTCATAAAGTGTTAATCAGAGATTGATGTGCACCCACACAACCCTTACTCTCATCATTAAAATGAATGAGGCACATCTCGGGCAACTCGTTGGCCCCGAGTGGTCGCTCGGTGTTTGAGTTTGAAGTGGAAAGACGTTTCCTCACCAAATAATTCAGCATCAGTAAACTGAGCGTTTATCTGACTGAAATGTCTCGTTAGAGGTCTGTGCTACGTCTGTCCGACTAATGTAAGGTCTGAGCCGCCAATTCAAGAGAAAATCCCATTTTTTCCCCCATTCAGCAGTCTTTTTTAAAGCTTATTCCAGGACTGACAGACTCACATCTACAGTCGCTGCAGCATACAGGAAGAGTTTGTTAATGTTGTGATTTTAAGGTACTTCTTTTCTGCAGCAGCATGGTAGTTGGATCAAAGACTGATCATCATGGCTAATAAGGGAGTCCTCAGGGTCATATTTGAATTCATGACGGCTAATTATTTAAACACAGTTCTCATATGCCCATAACCCCCTTTTGTGCTGTCTCTTCTACAGGTGGTGTACAAGAACAACGACTTTAAGCTGGAGCTCTCCCGGCTGGCTTTTGACCGCGACCCTAAAATCACACTGCATGGTGATCTGGTGTTCCGCTGCGAGGATGTAGCGGCTCTTGATCCCGTAACGTTTGAAACTCCTGAAGCTTTCATCTCCCTGCCAAAGTGGAACACCAAGAAGACGGGCTCAATCTCCTTTGACTTCCGCACCACAGAGCCCAGCGGACTGCTGCTGTTCAGCCACGGACGCCCTCAGGGGCCTAAAGAGCAGAAGCCTGGGAGAGAACTGAAGACAGATTACTTTGCCATGGAACTGCTGGATGGATATTTATACCTGCTGATCGATATGGGCTCTGGAAAAACAAAGCTCAAGGCCAGTAACAAGAAGGTCAATGACGGAGAATGGTGCCATGTGGATTTCCAAAGAGAAGGAAGGAAAGGTGAGGAAGCAAGATTGACCAGATAACTAATCTGGACTTGAAAATATTAGTAGTTACACTTTTTATTGTATAGTTGCTGAAAATGTTGTGATTACAGTCATTAGCTATAGTTTTTGATGCAACAAGTTTTTTTTTGCACCACAAGAAGACATTTTCAACTTTGAATTGGCTTTCAAGACAAAATATCTGTTGGTAGTTCCATAGTGTTGTATACATTGCAAATATGCACTTCAAGCTATTCAAGTTATTTTACCCTTTGGAAACAAAACAAAACAAAAAAAGTAGCAGAACATTCCCGCATTGGAAAATTTATGAAATGACACAAATGATGCCAGAAAAATAACTACTGGCACCTCTTGTTTCCATATAAAATAAAGGTAAAACATCTGCATGGATGAATCACCTATTCAATTAAATCATAAAAAAAATCAACATGTAAATGGCATTTCTAAAATACAGGTCAATTTAAGCATATGAGTCCACTATACAGGTGCTGCTCATATAACTAGAATATCATGAAAAAGTAAAAAATGTTTGCAATTCCATTCAAACAGTGAAACCTGTATAGTATATTCACTCATTACACACAGACTGGTATATTTCAAGTGTTTATTACTTTTAACTTTGATGATTATAACTGACAACTAATGAAAACCCCAAATTCAGTATCTCAGAAAATTTGAATATTACTTAAAACTAGAAATTGACCAATACAGGTTTTCTAAGGCCGATATTGATACAGATTATTTTGACATCAGGAAAACTGATACCCGTTAAGTGGGGCTGATTTATTTTGTTTTTTTTGGGCTGATTCTTGAAGCCAATATTACTTTTTCTTCTTTCATTTACGCGATAAAAATGACACAATAATAATAAAACAAGACAAAACAAGAAATAAAACAATATTTATACAACTTAAAAACAGATAAAACATAACAACAAAAGAAAACACCAATATTAAAACAATATAGTTTAGGCATCAAATAGGCAATGACAACAAATGTTACACAAGTGTCAATTTAAACTAGAAAAGAAACATTAAAGGAGCATAGCACAAGTTCCAGAGATTTTGCAGAGGTTTCCCCCTTCTGGCCAGAAGTTGAAATGATACCAGTGTTGTTGTGCATGAGAGAAGAGGAAAGCCACCTGCCGCTGGGACTGCACAGCTCTTTTGTTTAGAGACATCATGTCTTCTGAGGAAAGAGAGCTATAAATATTGAAGTTAGCCCGCATTCTCTTGCTAATGCGTCAATGACGACGGAGACTCAAAAAAGTCTTCCAAGCTTGTGCAATGCTCCTTTAAAAAAACACCCATTAACAATGGATGGCAAACAAACAAACAATGTCGAACATTTAAATAAATTACATTAAAAATACATATTTAAATGTTTGTACACTTCTTACAGCAGCACAAGGCATTTGTAGTGGAAATTACCTTCCTGAGAAAATTTATAAACAGCAATATAACAAAATGATTTAAAGAAATATGAAGAATCTGAATCTTAGTGTTTTTTACACTAGGTCATCCATGCAAATGACCTTCCTAAGAACATCTTCTGTTTAATTTGCGAATTAAACAGTTTCTTTTTTTTCTAGCTAAAAAAAAATTCATGTTTTATCATGCCATCTATTATGGTCTAACTGGCCTGAAGGAAACTCTCAAAGACGGACAAAGAGAGGAAGATGCGCTAAGCCGCTCACTATGACTATGCGGACATCACACAGTGTGGCAATAAGCGTATAGACAGTAGTCACAAGCACCAACAGCTCACCAGTTGCTTCTGCTCAATAGCCTAGCTATCAGCCATCATGCTGAATCCAGCTACTGTTTAGGAACAATTTGCACAAAGCTCTGTCAACATACCAACTTCTAACCAGTCTGTCAAATTTTTTGCGCTGGTTTGTCTTCAAATATCATCAGGACTGCCGTAGTTATAAAGCTACAATCACAGTAAAGTCAGCATTGCGAACTCACGTTCAAGCACTGCAGAGACGTCCCTGTGTATGCCCCCGTGACGTCTTTTCAACACTTGTCTATATCCTGACAATTTTTCAGATTCAAATACATGACACCAGACTTTGTGTACAGTATAAGGGTGTTGATATACAAATACGAATTGTTAGAATCATGAACACGTCTTTTTGGCAGCTGTCTTATTCCATACAATACTGATTTGGGCAATCATTAAAGGTAGAGTGTGTGAAACACCCAAGCCCCTTTATGAATAACTGCCCATGCGCAAGACCATCTTACCTGCTCTTCCGCTCCTCCGGGGGATTTCGGAAAAAAAAAAAAATCGCCCAAATCCACTCTGTTCTTATTTCTTTCTTCTGAGGCCTTCCTCTTCTTCCCATAATCTTGTATGAGTTTGCTTCGTGCAGCCATTTTCAAAGTATACAGTGAGAGCAATGGAGCTACAATGAACAGCTAACACCAAAGCTAACTAAATACATAAACACTAGAAGTGCGCATGCTCAGTCAACATGTGGAAACCAACACAAAACACACCTGCGTTATGTGAGCACGCCAAAATGACTGTCATGTGGGACAACCAATAGATAAGGTGATACTCCCAAACCTCAAGGGGCAGAGGGGGCCTTGGGACATGGGCAGGACAATCCTCTGACCAATCAGAATGACAGGGATTGGTCAGTGTTTTTACAGGCCTGCAGCTCTCATATTACTCTAATTCATTTCATTTCCTTTTTCTGAATACATAATGTATCGACTCCTCTCAGGATGGAAGGACCATTTCACTCTGTATAACAAAAAGCCTTTTTGAACAAGATTACCAACTATAGCTTTAACTCTCAAAGAAGTATAGTATAAGCAGTATAAGTACACCCTGTGCAATACTTTGTCTTGCTTTTCTTCTATCTCCAAATACATGTGAGGGTCTTTTAAACTTATTAGCAACTAGAGAGGGGCTAGCATTATGAAACAAAATTATCTGCAGCCCATGTCAAGGCAGAATTAGGTCCTTTAGCCGTCTCCATCTGCTTGAAGAGTTTGTCTGCCACTATAGGTTTGTAAAGTATGGTGTGGGGAGACTTCTGACTAGCTTATACTAGTAGTGCTGACATTGATGCTCCACGACACCTAATGTGGGCTTCCTTTTTTGGAAACTGACAGCCATGCAGGTAATCGCCAAATCAACTTGAGATTTATGAGTCGCCAGAGATCCATAATGAAGGTAATTTGTTTTTTTTATAGAAGCTTGTTATTTTTTCCTTGAGAAAACAAATAATTTCCCTATGTCTTAGATTTCCAAGAGGTTGCAAACATTTCCAAATATTGTATGTTTCAAGACAGACAGACAGAGTGAAAACTCAAAAGGATAACACAGACTATTCTTGTTGTACTCCATTCAGTCTCGTTCTCTCTCGCTGTCTCACAGCCTGAACAGTTTGCAGACATGTCCTGACATGTAATATAAAATACTGTTTCCTTCCATTTACCACAGCTTTCTAAATGTCTCACTGTGCTTGAAAATTGCAAAATTGGTTCAGTAACAGAATCCACACTGAAGACTGGTTGCTATGCATGTCTTCACTGATCAAATCGTTTTAGCTCCGAATAGCTAAAAAAAATAAAAATAACAGCAGACTAATCAAGTTGCATGAAAATCAGATGATTTTGGTTCCTAGGAAATTTCTCTGTCTGTAGTAACACTTGGCTGGTTGACAGAAAACATGGCCCTAACAAGTTCCTTGGCAACCTGTCCAGAGCATAGACACTTCCAGCCAATCCCTGACCCTATGTTTATAAGTAGTTATAAGAAATGGATGAATGCACGAAGGTAGAGCGACACGTAGCAAACTTGGTTGGATTGTTCACAGTTAGGTGTGCTTAATGGTTGAAGAAGGTACAAAGAGAAATAGACAGGCAGACCAAGATAGACAACTAAGTGTTGAGATATCTTACCATCTTCAAAGCAACATGCTTTGAAGATGGTAAATGCACAACAAAAGAAATGAAAGGCAAAACAGATGGAAACAGGAGCCAATATGGGACTGACAGATGAACCCAGAATGTGCATTGTATTAGTGCATATTTGACAATTCTGTTCTTTCTTGATTGATGTCTAGACCTCGAAAAACAAAAAATAGAAGTTGTCAGAAAAGCCAGAGGCAGTGTGTACTGTGGTGTTTCTGGTTCACAAATTCCTGAGGAATTGCAGAATTTGTGTAATTCACACCAAAAATACCATTTAATTGCAGCTCTTAGAGAGAAGTATCCATGAGCTGTGCGCAATGTTAGTTTTGCCTGGGGTTGTATAAATGTTTATTTCAAGTCATGTCATGTTTTCGTTTATTCCTTAAAAGCAAAATGTTTTTAGATGACAGGGTTAGGATCACATCGTTATGCTTACATTTCTCACAGATGACTCTGGATTCAGTTTGACATTGCCTTCGTATATTCTTGTGTTTATTAATTCACTCCGTGCTACACATATTATTAACAATGCCACTTGGGGTACAACTTAATGTAGATGTATTTTTCATTGGCAGTAATGTCTCGAGGTGTCTCCGCCTGCCTGTGGGCTCAACCAGGAGTACCTCGATGCTTCAATACGTGGCGTCTGATGAATGATCTGTAGGTGTTAAAGCACCTTGTGGACATGATATCTCCTCCTAATGGTGCAGCATAATGAGGAAGGGTGTGAGGAAGTGCTGGTGTGTGTGTGTGTGTGTGTGTGTGTGCACGCATGTGAGCTCAGCGCTGCTCCTGCTGTAATTGGCTTTTAATAGAAAATTAAGATGGAGTCGTTAATCACAGAAAGAGAGGAGGCATTTTGTTTCACCCACTCCCTGCTGCATTCTGCTTCCCTTCTCTTCCATTTAGCCTATTATAGAGACATTAGACACACAAGTGCTCACACGCTCTTCTGTCATCTATCCTGTTTCCCTTTTCGTCCTCCTGTCTTAGTTGCACGGCCCTTATTTTACCACCTCCTGACACTCGCGCTCGTTCACCCACTTGATCTGGCAGTTTTTCCGCCTTTCCGCAGTAATGTTAATCATTTTAATGGTCCTTTCGGCAATAAAAACATACATTTAATTTCGTCAAAAACTTACAAGGCACATTTAAATACAGAACGAGGTTAAAAAAAAAACTGCACGCTGGTTCCCCCTTTTTCAGAAAACCAGAGGTCTCTCCCCCCTCATTATTTAACTCTAACTGCTGTCCTTTTTCTCCTCTGATTTATTTGTCTTCCTCAGGGTCTATCTCGGTCAACAGCCGCAGCCTGCCCTTTCTCTCCCCCGAGGGCAGTGAAATCCTGGACCTGGACAGCGACATGTACCTGGGTGGACTGCCTGAGTCCAAGTCGGACCTCATCCTGCCGCCAGAGGTCTGGACGGCGCTCCTGAACTACGGCTACGTCGGCTGCGTCCGTGACCTTTTCATCGACGGCAAGAGCCGCGACGTACGCCGTCTGGCCGAGATCCAGAGCGCCCTGGGCGTCAGCAGCTTCTGCACCCGCGAACTGCAGAAGCGCTGCAGCAGCGCCCCGTGTGGCAACGGCGGCCTGTGCAAGGAGGGCTGGAACCGGTACATATGTGATTGCACCGGCACCGGATTCCTGGGCACCAACTGTGAGATAGGTAAACATAACGACAAAAACAGGGCCTTTAAAGATTTAAATAGTCAGATTTAGAAAAGGAAAACCATTCACATGTCCACACATTTGGCATGATTCCTCCAGGTAGCAGACAGAATTAAATAGATGCTGTTATGGTTGGAGTGAACGCTCCAGAGGGAGTTGTGTCTGAACCGATTGCCGCCCGAGGCTCAGTTGCGGCGTGGGTCCGGTGGCTGAGAGGGGCCAGCCTGGAAGGTTGGCAGCAACGTGGCAGTGCAGCCGGGCTTATTGCCACCATCTGTGCCTGTCACACAAACCAAGGTGGGGGGGGGGGGATACGCCACAGGGGCTACAGGGGGAGCTAGTCAAACAGCTCCACAATGTTTCTGAGTGTAGGACAATCAGTCTTTGGTTCCTCTTTGCGCGCCCGTGGAGGAGAGCGAGACGTGACGGGTATCAGAGTTTGAGGGACAGGGAGGGTAATGAGGAAAGCAGAGATTGGATTTAAATCAGGACAGTTGAATCAGAAGACGAAATTTCTTCTTTTGAAGGGTGATATATTTGCAGTTTCGTCCTCAGGTGCTCGGATGACAGGTGAGCTTTCTGTATCGTTCTTCTGCCATCTAGTGGTACTCGGTGTTATTACTGGAACATGACAGTTTTTTTTTTTTTTTTTAAACAGCCACCCACACATGACTTTGTGGCAGTAAATTAAATGTGTACATTGACAGAGCATAAGAAGGGGGGCATGGAAGGTGCCGACTAAATAAAATGGCAGCGGATGGTGGTGATGATTGCCTAATGCAAGTATGCAGAGATCACATGAAGGACATAAAAATCCTGCAGAATCTTTTTTTATGATTATTGCTCTTGAACTGGTTATTTCCCAGATGACTGAAGGTTGTTAGTGAGTGAAAGCACGCGGTTTCGACCTGAATCTTGGCTTGTGAGTGGGATCGTATTTACATCCTTGAACGTTATGTACCTGTACTCTGTGTTAGAACACCTGATGAGAGTGACTCATGTGAGCCTATGGTAAAACATGTCAATTCACCGCGCCAGATAAGAGCAGCCCTCAGGGAACTGTCAGTCTCCTCTGCAGCTTTCATCATATATGCATTAATCACATTTGCTTGTCACCTTTATAGTGTGCCTTCTGAAACCATAACCAAGCGCTGCTGACAGTTGTTTTTTTTTTTTTTCTTATTTTAAGGAAAGGGTAATTAAATTTAAACATGAATCTTATAAGTCAACCGTTACTTTTAGAATTTTAAAGCTGGCGCAATTCTCAGTGTGTTAGATTTTCTTTTACTCATAATGACCTTCCAAAAGTAATCAAACCCCTTGAACTTTACCTCATTTTCATCTTCTGTGTGTTTGATTGGGATTTCTTGCGATAGACAAAGACAAAACTTTGGGCGCTTCCCTGCACAACATTTTAGTGAACAGACTTAGACCTGAAAATAAAATGTTGAGGTCTACAGTAAGTCTTGCATGCTCCTCTGCTTTCAGTTTGATGGAATAACTGATGGAGGCTGGACATCTAATGAGAGGGTGGTCATCCTGATTAAGAGCCTGCTCACCTCTGTCAAATTTAGGCCTAGATTTTGACTGAGCAATGGTTACACGAAGAAAATACACACGTTTTGATCTAATTGATGCCTAGATCTTTCTATATGTATTGGTTTGTTGGTGAACCTTTGGTCCAGTCACTCGGTAAAAGCATTTATTCAGGATGCCCTTTATTTAGCACCAGCCATCTTCCTTAGGCTTAAACTATGTTTTCTATTTCTACGTGTTGTGGGGTGTAGTCACTGAGCTATATTATACACTGGAGTGCTAATCGCCCGCTGTTAGAATGGGTCGCTTTGAAGCCACCAGCCGCCATATTGGTACTCCCTATTTTCCTCCAGTAACTAGGGAATATGTGCGCTACAGCATCGAATAACGAGGATTTTCTCATGTTCAGGGGGGGCTTAAAACTTTTAAAATGTCAAATGCCATATACTTTTATGTTATGTTCTAAAACTGTTAAGTACTGAGAAAGTCATGTGCTGAAATATTTTGCATTTTATTTATTTAAATATATATATATATATATATATATATATATATTACATTTATAAATATATAAATAACAATATACAAAAACATACATGTACATATATGTATACATATATATACATATATACATCTACACATACTTATATATACATATATATATATTTAATATGAATAACAATAATAATAGTAAAATATTTCAGCACCTAATTTCCTAGTAGTTGATAGTGTTAGTACATCCACTGACTGTAGAATTACCTGTGAAATATTTTCACACAGCCAGAAAACTGCTTGTTGTTGCAACCAAATCCTATGGGATTCTGTGAGAGTAGGGAGTAGCAAGATGGCGGCCAGTGACTTCAGTTTTTCGGCAAAATCAGCACTCCAGTGTATAATATAGCTCAGTAGGTGTAGTACCCTTGGCGTAGGAGCGCAACACTGCCCTCTAGCGTCTAGGAGAAAAATGCTGCTTCAGAGGAAGACCCGCATGGAGCATAGATGCTGCAGACATTGCGTCCGCACGTCTAATTTTCACGCGGATTGTACGTGTGTCAAGCATAAAGCAACCTTTACCCGTACCTGCTGAAGAAACACATCCCTACAAACAAAGGGTTTTCACCAAACACCATGTGTTTGGTCGCGTATAAGCAGAGCCCCTTCTTCCACATGTTTGCAGAATCTCTGGAAGTAATTAGTTGCACTGCATTTTATCACAGCCTACTACAGTAAATGAGGCCCAATTGACGTCCACGCCACACTTTTCAAATTTGTTGAAACAGTTTGACCATATATGTTTGTTTTTTTTTTACGCTTCACAAATATACCCTACTTTGACTTTGTCTAGCGCATACAATCCAAACAAAGGACATTAAAGTGTGTGGCTGTAATATAGAAGAATATGAAAAATGTTGGATATGACTAATGTACTCATGTGTCATGTGTCTTCTGACATCATGCCGTTGTATCCTTTTGGCCTTCTGGCCTACGTTTAGAGCTCATCGCATCCCTCCCCTGCTTCCTTTCCGCCTCACCCTCCTAACCCTCTCCTTCACCCCCGTGTAGAGGCTACCGTTCTGAGTTATGATGGCAGCATGTACCTGAAGATCATCATGCCCATCACCATGCACACGGAGGCGGAGGATGTGGCACTGCGCTTCATGTCACAGCGGGCGTACGGCCTGCTCATGGCCACCACTTCTAAAGAGTCAGCGGACACCCTGCGACTGGAGCTGGACGGAGGCCGTGTCAAACTCACTGTCAACCTTGGTAGGTCATTATGATTCATCACCCACATCCACGTCTACCACTTCCTTTCCCCCGTCCTTTTCATGTTCACCCTGCAGTTTATTACTAAATCCCGCAGCAACTATAGATTTTTTTTATGTATTTCCTTTTAAAAGCCATATTTCTTTTTCATAGCAGATTATTGTTAAACAATGGAGAAAAGTTTCTAAATTTGCCAGTGTAAAGATTTCAATAGTCCATTAGCTAAACCTGACATGCGCTTTTTTTATTGCTGTGTTGGTTTCTATTTTTTAAATACAGTTTACACAGTTAAGCTCAAAATGATTCACACCGCTGGCAGATTTATTGTCTAACATAAACTTCTTAAATTTACCATCATATCTATTCTAACTGGAAGCCGTTCCATGTTTTGGAGTGGCCCAGCCAGATGCCCGGCAGGAACCCGCGGAGAGAGATAACCATTAGGGTGATGGCTGGGAGGTCTTCCAGCTACAAAGAGTTGAAGCCTATCATCACAGATAAATAGTCAAAATAGCAGTTGATGCATGCAAAATGCAGGTCAGCAATGAAAAGAAGGGTTTAACCTAAAAAGAAATATCTAGAAATCAGGGTAGAAATAATTTTTAACACACCGCCTTTCAATATAATGGAAAAAACCTAACATAATATTTTTGTTAAGCCTGGTCCTCCGCATACTGTTTTATTATCTTTTGAGAAATGTTCATCTCATTTCCTGATCATAAACATCTTCTTAGAATGAAACTGATTTTTATATCTATATCTGCCAGGGGAGTTTGAATGATTTGGTGCATAACTGTTTATTGCTTTAAGTACACATTTCCAGAGTACACAAAAGTAAATTAAGAAATTTGAGGGATAAAAATCTAGAAACTTTTCCTCCACATATTACTTTTTGCTGTAAAATAAAGATCAGTTCTGCATATAAAACCATGCCTTGCATATGGTCTTTTGTCCTCAGGGTGAGTCACCCTGATGTAATTTCTCTTCATATTCTTTAATCCCTTACCATTCAGTCTATTTTTTCCCATGAGCTCCTCAACCTCCTAACCCTCACAAAAAGCTCCATCTCTAATACTGTCCAAGGCCTGGCCCTGGGTCTTAACCCTTCAACTGGTCTCTATAAGCTTCAGGCTGACCTGCGCCTGTCTCACTCTAATAGCGCCTCCCCTCTCCATGTTTTTGTGGAGTTAGCCAGAGGGGGCGTCAGTTCCACTTCTTCTCTGTAGCAATTTAAAACTTGAATCCTCTCATAGGTGCATTACTGGCCTAGTTAACGGGGGAGGAAACTATAAAATGGTTTACCGTGTTTTTGGACTATAAGCCACACTTTTTTTCGTAGTTTGGCTGATCCTGTGACTTAAAAGGCGCGACTTATATATCAAATATATAACGTGGTTTTTTTTAAATAGTGAATTATATTGACCAACATGAACCGAGGAGCACACAAACCCATCTATAGATGCAAGCGGGTGCTCTAGGCTTGTGAAAACTATACGAGGCTTCCGTACCACTTCAAAAGTAATTGAAGCATTAACTTATAGACAACAACATGTTTGTATGTGGTTTTGCTGTTTCAGTATGCGTTCACGCAGCAGAGCGTTGTGTTGTCCAGCTTGAAAGGAGATCCTAGACCAGTAACAGAACCCCGTTATTGGGCTGTCCGTGAAGCTAATGACGGCTGGCGTTAGCCTATGTTGTCCGGCCGGTTTACAACTTCTCTGATGCACGTTCTAGAGCATTACCGCCCTTTCTATGTTGGTCTCAAACATCCATGTCGTACTGCTAGCTTAGCACGTAGCACTGTTAAGCTCATGGTCTAATTTCAGCATAATTTTGACAACTTTCAATGTGACAGGCTGAAATGCGTTGGCAAAAACCTTGCCAGTTGGAGTTGGTGGCTTGGTATGCTAATTTAACCCATTCAACCACCCAGGTATGTTCCATATTATTCAGCCTATAGTGGATGCAATTGTGTAATTGAATAAGTTGCCTTACTTTGCGAAATCAATTTCTTGATAAATGCAACTTATAGTCCAGTGCGGCTTATAGTCCAAAAAAATTATACGGTAAATTGTTACCTCTTTCAATCGAAGGTCAGTATAATTTTGCAAAATATTAATAAATAAAAAATCGTAAGTTGGGTTGTTTCAGATAAGAGGTCTACTACAGGAATCCAGACCTGTTGCTGGCTACCCCTTGATGCTTTAAGTCTGTCCTCGGCATTTGAAGGAGCAAAAAGAGCTTGACAGAGGTGCATCAAGACGCAGTCACCTATCAGACCGCAGTAAAGATGTCTGGGGGGGACAAAGCCTTAGCTCTCTCTCTCTCTCTCTCTCTCTGTCTATCACTCATGAACATCCCATCTGGCCAGAACTCAGACGATGGAACTTTTCATCCCTTCAATGGCCTGTATGTCTGCGGCCCTCGGATCAAACAGCCAGAGAGACCAGCTCACAGCTGTAGCAGCTGCCGCCATTTTCTGACCTAATGTTATCTTTTTTTCCCAACTACCTAGGCCATAAATAATTTTTTTTCAAATGCTTTTATCCTAGACCAATGTTTTTTTTTTTTTGTTGTTATTTTTTTTTAGCTGGTCCTGAAATTAAACTTTGAAAATTGTATTGTAGTCGGATGCTATTACTCTTATAATGTATAATTATTTCACTAGAAAATGAATCTGGTACTATGGTGGAAGACCCTTGTCGAAATATTTAGAATCAGAGTAATTAATGATTGTGAATAGTCCTAATTGGACTAACACTATTAATTGCTGATCATTTTGATGGTCTGCAGGTTTATGTAGCATGGAAAAACAGAGGGTAGCCGTTAAATGGCTACGCTCTTGCTTTTTCTTTGCACACAGATGAACCTAGTTTAGGTTTGCGGTTGGGACATCCAGGTCTTTTTTGTCCTGTTCAAGGCTCCAAAGGAACAGGCGTGGCCCATTGAAGCGCATGTAATGAAGCTGCACCGCGTTCCTGCCACATGTCTGCACGGTGACGCTGGTCTCTGGCTGTTTGTGTCCACTATTCTGTAGCGGTTGACAGCTCTAGACCACAACCGAGCCACTATGCCATTTGCACACTTGGTTCATGTTACACGAAAAGGAAGAGGAGCAGAAATGAAATGAATGAATGAAAGAAAGAAGAGTCTGAGGGGGAATAATGACTTTAATGGCACTTAATCCCTTTACGTGGTAGCTCTCACAGAAAGGGCTTTGAGGGGGCCGTTTAAACTAACCCCAGAATCATTTGCTCTCTAAAACAAGAGTAGATGATGAATTTCCATAATTTTAATAGAAATGTTTTTTTGGGTTTTTTTTTCTAATAGAAACTAATGTGCTGTGTGCACCAGGCATGCGGTGGCTGGGTTGTGCAGATCACCCTTTCTGTCTTTTGCACCGTTGGGGTTGCTGATAATGGAAGTGCTGCAGAAGGCAAGCCAAGCTGTAAGTGTCAGGAAAACGGGGCTGAAATTAAAGCTAAATTAGGGAAACGCTTCATACACCAGAGAAGTTCTGGAAAGAATACTTTGGAGAAGCCCTTTGGTATTTACAGCTTAAACATTTTATTTTGTCGTTAAAGTAATGTGTTCTTTTAATAGTGCTGTAATATGAAAATAAAGATGAATGCATTCAGGCAAAATATCACAATTAAAATGCCAAATTATCACTCTAATCTCATTTTTAGGTCTTTAGTAATTACTAATGTATCACAGAGCTCAGCTTGTTTTACATCAGCCTGCTTTTGAAACTAATTGAGAGTAAAAAAGGAATGAAATGGTCAGGTGTCAGACTTGCCTTCTCCTGCGCTTTCATTTGATGGGACAAGTGATGGATGTTGGACGTCTAGTTGAGAGGGTGATCCTGACTAAGAGCCTGTCCCCGGATGGTGGCCTCAGAACAATGCTTGGTTGTCTGCAGAATGTACCTTGAAGGATGTAAAATGTCTTGTTTTTTTTTCTCTTTTACCCTCTTTCTTTCTTTCTTATTTTCTTTCTTTCTTTCTTTTTTTCTATTCTCACCATTTCGCTCTCTCTCCCGCCAGATTGTATCAGGATAGACTGTAGCCTCAGTAAGTGGTTCTATCCATTTTTCTGACTAAAATGTGTATATTTCTGTGTCTCCCCCTGAGTTGTACGGTGGCGCTCGCGGCTCTCCTGTCCTCATCGACCGCTCCTATTTCTCATCTCCTGGGTTTTATTTTTCGTCTTTCCGTATGCATCTTTGCTCTTGTTTTTTATTATTTTTTTCAGTTTTTATTTGTTTGTACATGTATTTAATTTTGTTTTTAACAACATTGACACATTCACATTTTTTTATTTTACTTTCTTTAAATTGCGTGTAGTTTTCCCCTTGCCGTCACAGATTTAATAAATGTCTCACATGCATAATTATCACATTTCTTTTTTCATCCTGTAACAATCCACCGATGACGCCTTGAAATTAAGTTTTAATTTTTTTCGTTCAGCCCTGTTTAAAAACCAGCTTCAGGAAAAGGCCAGCTTGACACTCCACTGATGGTTTCGCCCGGTTCTGGGCCACTGAATGTGGGTGCCAACCGGCCTCACGTGCAGGTGCTGCTTTTTTTTTTCTGTGCGGGACCAATTGCAGTTTTTTGCCCCCAGATAGCTAATTGCGTCTCCCCTGAGAGGCGGCGCCACCTGCTGTGTGCTTGTTTTTTCCTTTTTTTTCGGAGGGAGCGAATGTTTTTCTACCTCATGCAGACACAATGATAGCAAACTGTTATTTCTAGCGTGGCCCCTGACAATTGAACAACTAGCCTGCAGGTAAGTGGTGCCGGGTGTGGTGACAGAAACAGAGAAAACCTCATGTTTGCAGCGATGTTTCTGTGTCTGCGTCGCTGCGCCTTGATTTAATGAGCTCTTTGGAAATGTAGAAATGTGGGTTGTTGACATGATGAGTTTAAGAGTATCTGAGGAGGCAGCAATTAGCGGAGCTGTTCTCCTTGCTTGCCTGGCTGCAGGGACTTTTTTCACTCCCAATTTCTGTTTCTCCACAGGTATTCTTCATTCGACAATAACCTTTATTTGACACGGTCAGATTTCAGTATAGCGTTAAAATCAGTTTTAGTTTCATGTCAGATGCTAGTCATTGTAAATCATTATCCAGTGTGTCATTTATATCACCAGATGTATGTATGATTTCTCTATTATTGAACAGTTTAATCAGGGTTTAAATCTGCCTTACTGAACCATCAGCCCAAAACATGTTAAACCATGTTGAAAAACTGAAACTGCCATTGTTTCCACTGTCATTTTATCTGTTATTCTTTTGCTGTTGCAATTGTTTATCTAAAAATAGTCATACAATGACAGCGGGAGATTGTGACAGCTATACATGCTATATGAGAGTCAGGTTCACATCTGTTCACATCAGCTCAGTTTTCCTGAGACTGTGTCAAATCGCAACAAATGCCATGTTAAGGCACCTTAAAGGCAAACAGATTCAATGCATATCTTACATTTAGAGCTTCCAGATTCAATTCCAATTGATCCAGTTTTATTTTCAAATAATAATCACATTCAGATAAAAAAAATACATGGCATGCTACATATTGTAATCAGTCTATTAGAAGTATTTATTGTCTGCACATTCACAAAAAAAAACATTATATCAAGGCACTTTACAAAATAGCAAAATCTATTCCTCAATATATAGTCCTTTCAATCCAGTCAAACATAAAAACTAAGGGTAAAGTCGTGCATGTAAAGTAATTTACGTACATTTCAATTCTATTCAACTTTCTACTTACTACAGTATTTCTACGTAAATACTGCAATACAAAACACTGGGTGAAACATTTTATATAAAAAGAGAATCCAGCCAATTTCTTTCCACCTCCAGGCATACAAATATAGGTTTCAGAGATAAAAAGCTGGGTTTGAAGGTGATTGTTTTTTTCCCATTTTTTATCATAGATACCATCGAACTGCAATATCAATGGTGTCAGTTGGCTGTAGCTGTATAGTAATTTAAACATGTTTCTGTTTTTTGATGTCTTATGTTGTTTCTGCATTAGTGTCAGTTTCTATTCAAAGCAAACATGCGCAAAATTATTGTTATAAATAAAACCTTTTGTCTCTACATATGTTGCACAAATTCAGTCTTGAAAATATTTCAGTACTCTGGTTTAACCACTAGATGTCAGTGAAGTACCAGGCATACTTTCTTATTTACACCGCCGTGAAAAAGTGTTTGCCCCCAAACGATTTTCTTTCTATTTTGCTTTTTTTTTTTGTCACATTTCAGTGTTTCAGATCATCAAGAAAAAATCTAATGTTGGATAAATATAAGCTGACTAAATACAAAAAGCAGCTTACAAAGAGAGAGGGGGGGGGGGGTGTTGGGGGGACTATCCCAACCTACCTGGCCCTGTGTAAAAAATAATAACCCCCACTGAATTTGAGAAGCTAAAGCCAGGCCCTATTATGACCTGACCTGCATTAAGAATTGAACCAGAAACTCTCTGACTGCTGAAAGAGATCAACAAGGAATAAATAATCTAAAGAAATCAAAAACAATAGAAAATCAACTCATCGCCATCTGTAGATGGAAAGGGTTACAAAAACAGTTCTAAATCTTTGGGAAGCGGCGAAACAAAGTCAGGGTCATTATCCACGAATGGAGAAGACAGCAGTGGTGAACCTTCCCAGGAGACCCCAGTCAACCCAAATCACGGCAAGAGCCACAATTAAACATGGAGGTCCCAAAACAGCCCAAAATAAAGCAGGGGGCAGGAGGGTCTTCAGAGCTTTTTCCGCTCTTAACGAATGCAATTATTGTTTGAAAACCGCAGTCTTTCTAAGTTTATATTTATCCGACATTCAAATTTGTCTGTCAATCTGAAACATTTAAGTGCGACTAAAAAAACAAAAAAAACAGAAAATATCTGTTTAGGGTCAAAGACTTTTTTTTTCGTAGCGCCACATCTAGGCTGGGGACAAAATGAAGCAGATTTATTTATTTATTTTATCAGTTTAACCGGCTGCAGGATGGGGGCCATTACTTTTCCGGCCTCCCTTTACATGGCTGACTTGTTTAGAAAGGATGGTAAATGGCTGCGGACGCACGGTCGTGTTTGCTTCCTTAACTCAGGGCTTTTGCCACGAGGTGTTGCCAATCCATACGCGGAGAAATGACCACCTCGGTAGTTGGGTTGAAACATTGATCTGGGATTCGCTGTGGCTGAAATCTTCCGTCTGCTTAATCCAATCTGCTGACCAATATCCATTTCAGAGTCCTGCAGTAACTAAAGCCGAACATTTTGTGCATTCGAGTCAAACCGTTGCCTTATCCATGATTACAGACAATCAATATAACAAGGGCCCGCTTTGAATGAGTAACATTTCAGATCCGTGATAAAATAAACTGGGTAGCAACAGTAACCACTGATGAAAGGATAGAATCTCAACCATAGCCTTTCTTGAACTTCTGTATCTCCGGACTTGTGGATTTTGATGCATCCACCATGTTTTTTACCCCTTAGTGTCTTGTGACCCCGCTCCCTTCAGTTGATGTATCATGATGTTATAGGGAGCAGAGCTGCGGCCCTCAGCTCCAGCCAGGTCAGGCTATCTGGCTGATGATATCTGTTTGGAAGGTGGCCTTTTAGCCGCCAGCAGCACCTTCTCTTACTTCACGATGAGATGAGATTTGGCATGACATATGGGCAGTGTGTGGGGTGCAAGCACGCCGTCTGCTAATGTCATACCCTTTGGCCTTTCTGCCTGCAGTACTCACTTCAGAACAGACTCAACCCCACAGACATGTTTGTGTAAGGCAGATTCTTTTTAAAAATTGAGACCCTCTCTTTAAGAAAAATCGCTGAACATGCAGAATATCTTTTGGCTTTGCAGCTCTAACTTCATATGGCAACATTTTATTTCAATGTGCAGTATTGTCTGATAATCTTGGCTGTCTTTTACGTAATCTACACTGCAAAAACTGATCTAAAAATAGGGAAAAATGTTCTTAAAATTAGTGTTTTTGTCCTAGATTTGAGCAGGTAAATAAAATTATTTGCCAATGGAATGAGTATTTTTACCCCTAAAATAAGAAAATTAGATATACTGCACTTGAAATAAGACGATGAAGATGAATTGTTCCTATTTTAAGTGCAAAAATCCTATTCTATTGGCAGATCGTCTTATTTACCTGCTCAAATCAAGGAAAAATACACTCATTTCAAGAACATTTTCAAGTTCCGTTTTTTGCATTGTACGCCCCTGTTCTGATCTAGTATTATTTACTATATCTGAACTGATCTAGATGCTTTTCATGTAGCAGTCACATTCGTTTTGTAATATCTGATCTATTACTTACTCCACACACAAAAGAATAGAAATATAGCCTTTAGATAGCAACTAGACAGCAAACTTTTAGCAGGTTTGTTCCAGTTTTGTCAAAAATACTGATGACGTCATTTCACGGGAACTTATTCTGTAGACATTAAAATGCATAACTGAGTCAAACTGCTGTGGAGTTTTCATTAATGGAACTATAAAGGGGATGCAACAAACGAAAAGTGAAGGCATGAAACGATCTTCACAGAACTATCGTAGCAAAGGCGTTAAAGATTTTTAATCCACCATGTTCCAGATGGTTCTCTGCCAGCAATTACTGATGTTCCTAAACAATTGACTAAGCATTCTCCCAACGGGGTATAGTGAACACAACCTAAAACTCAACAAAAAACACATTGCAATACAAACAAAACAGATTCAAAGCCCTTGTAATCCATTGATCCGTTATATTCAAATAAAATCAATACAGTCCTATTTTTCAGAAAGGTCTCACAGGGATATAAATTGTTCAATTTACTCAACTGTGAAGGACTTCTGATTAAGAACATTGCTCATCTAATTGTGAGGACTGATATCACATTGATCATTCAGTGTTTTTCAGGAAGTTTTGCATTCAGATTGCTAAATTAATTCTGATAAGTGCCCCTGATCAACTCTAAGAGAGGCTTGAGCCACATCACCCGAGTCTGTTTTAAGATGT
Organism: Fundulus heteroclitus; assembly: GCF_011125445.2. NCBI lineage: Eukaryota > Metazoa > Chordata > Actinopteri > Cyprinodontiformes > Fundulidae > Fundulus > Fundulus heteroclitus. The sequence goes on from NC_046374.1 coordinate 8,589,476, forward strand.
TTTTTGCACTGCTATGTTTGCTACACCCAGGCGCAATCAGTGTGCCCAGGAGAGCTGGTAGTACTAGGACTGAACATTGCCTCATATAACCGTATATGGATTTGTTGTGCAAGGGAGGCCAGAAAAAAGCATTTAGCTAAATCTCCAAAACCTAAAATATTGTATAAGTATACCTTTTACTTGAGTATTTATCTTTCTATTTAATATGATGCAGAATTTACAATTTGGGAAAACATATTAGATGTGTTCATTTAGTTATTTATTTCTGTACTGTAAATGACCACCCATATCAAGAAGTGGTATATTTACCACTTCTTGTAAGGCCTTCCAATGAAATTTAGCGGCTTCAACTCTGAAAAAATCCAATTAGATTAATGCTTTCAGTCCTTCTTTTTTTTCCTCACATAGTTGCAAAATGTCTAAATGTATAACTTCCCAATGGCCTGCAATGACATATCTAACAGAGAACCTCAGCATAAGTATGTCAATATTATTTATCATCATTTACAAGTCTTATAAATAGTGTTGCAGTTCAAAATGACTACTGCCTGGAATTGTTACCATTCAGTGATATATATATATATATATATATATATATATATATATATATATATATATATATATATATATATATGTGTGTAGTGTTCTGGTTGAAGATTCTGAGAGATCACAGCTCTATAAAAAAGGTCTACCTTAGCCTCATCATAACACACTTTTATCTCTGCATTCTTTTCCCAATCCCTGAAATGTGTTGCACATTTCAGGGAGCACTGTAATCATTTCCATAGCTGTCATGGTGTGCATTTTCAGAAACAGCTTGGTGTCATGGCCATTTTTAAATTCAGTCAATAATCTTTTTTTCTGTTTTATTTGTATTGACTCAGATTTTTGTCAGTCCCCCGAGCTTAGTCTTGCTTCTCTTCAAGATGATTGTTTTCTTGTTTTCCAATTAACTCCAAATATCAAAACAGAATGACTTTTTATTCATTAATATATAAAACAGGTGTAGATATGTGGTCCGAATCGAGGTCATGTCTAGAACAGATCAAGAGTACAAACTAGAAATCACTTTTACTCAGTCATGTCCCACATTTTCCAAATTTTATCGCATGTATCAGATTTCACTGGGGGGAAAAAAAATCTATATTTGGAGAAACAAGTACTCTTTTTTTTTGTGGGTGTGAAATTTAATGTTGCTGCCATAGTAGATTCCCATCTACTTTTTTTTTAGGAAATGCAATCTAAAGTCAAAATGTTGAATCAAATCTGATTCTTGTGATGTTCTTAAACTTAGAAAATTACAATAAAATGGTCTTTTATTGTTGTTATGAGGCAATATGTGACACCCCTATGTCTGTTTCTTATGAAACTCTGCTGTCATATGCAACTAATATTTGATTAAACAAATGGGGAAAAAAAAGCAAAACCCAAACATCTTTATTTAAACTTTACAACAAGTTTAAGTAACCTTCACACTGTTGCCTGGGTATATAATTAAAACAAATGTAATCTTCTTAAACAGTTACTAAGAACCAGGAGAGACTAAGAACTAAGAACTACCGGTCCTGAAGCCATTGTTCTTTGTGGCTAAACAGCTGTTTCCCAGATGTAATTTCTGGATAAATTTCTTCTATAAAGGTCGGCTTGATCAGTTAAAGCTTTATCCTTTGCATTACTGCCACCTGCAGGTGATATTAGGTACATCCATTGTGCCGTTCCCTGGTTAAGTGTGAGAAGCGCTAACCTGACTAATTTACATGGGTGACAGGCGCTAATCTTTGTTCGACCTGGAAATGTGGTCCCAGTAGATTACTGGTACTATTGTGTGAAAGGGGAATATGAATAGTTCTTTCTTTGCCCCTCAATATGAAACGTCCCAGTGTACGTAGCAAAAGTGATTGCTAAAGAACAGGAGCATGAAAACTATACTATAACGAATGAATGGATGACGTAAATCAGAACACGTGCATTTATATGGGGATAAAATGTATTTGCACATTTTGCAAAATAGGTGAATGTGGCTGATACTAATTTTCAAGAACAAGACACATGTGCAAAGTTTTCACAACTACAGATGAATAAAGTTGATGAGTCATACGCTAAACTTAGTGGAAAGAGTAGAAACTAAACCCAGGTCAGAACTCAGCTTCTGTGAGCAGCGGTATTCAGGGGTGGTTCTAGACAGGGGCCAACAGGGGCCCATGCCCCAGTAGAAATGGTCCTGGCCCCTGTACTAAAGTCATAACATTAAATGCACTTCTTCTAATTATTTGCAATGGCAAAGAAACCATAACTGATTGGTCACTTTGACCAATTTTATCTTTTACCTATACAGCTTTACTCCAAGAAGGATTTAAAACTTAAGATGTTTCACATTTAGCTTTAGCCGTATTGAGCTGGGGGCAAAGTTTTCAACTGCTAGATCAGGGGTCTGAAACCTGCAGTTCCAGAGCCACAAGTGGCTCACTTAATATTATTACACAGCTAAATATTGCCATTTTATTGTTTTCTTTTTTTTTTTTTTTTTTTTCTGTGCCCCTGTGAAAAAACCCTGGCCCCAATGTGGCCCCCCTGGTAAATTTGGCCTAGAACCGCCACTGGTGGTTTTATTTTATGCTAAAAAAAGAAAAGTAAACTAAAAAAGTACTACAGCTACTTTGCTTTGAGAATCTTGATGGAGAAGTAGAAGGTCAGCTGGAGCTGCATTGTGTTTTGTAGACATTGAGAAAAAATGTGACAGGGTGCCAAGAGAGGAGCTGTGGTATTGCATGAGGAAATCTGAAATTGTAGAGAAGTATGTTAGAATCGAGCAGGACATGTATGAGGTCTGTAACACAGTGGTGAGGTGTGCTGTAGGTTTGACAGAGGAGTTCAAGATGGAAGTGGGACTGCAGCAAGGATCGGTTCTGAGCCCATTCACGGCGCTGTCCGTTCAGAACTCAGTTGAGCCCCGCCTTCTGTGGAGCTGCTTCCACCTCTTTTAAAGCTTGTGAGCATCAGTAATTTCTCCTACAGTTCGTGTTAACAGAGCTGCAGAGGAAGAGCTGGAACAGCACCGAGCAGTTTAATATTAACCTTTAACCCTGTGTCTCCGCCTCTCGCTCATTAACCCCTGGAGAGTGCCTCAGCGCAACCGCAACCTCAGACTGTTCTAAGTTTATCAGAAAAAAGGGTGGGGGGGACAGGTTTTATTTAGTATTGTCTTACAAGCATCCTGGTGTGCAGCTGCTCATAAGGTGAAACACTGCTGCATATTTAGGCAGCTGACGCAGCTCTCATTAACGGTGACTGCTCACCTTTTACACTTAACTGTATAAGCACTACAATTATGTCAACTAGGTAATATTTCACTCAATACGTAGCAGTGTAATCTCTAGTCCCCGTGTCGGGGTTTGCTATGCTTAGTAGCAAAGGTTAGGGCACTTACAAGCGCAAGTCTTTTCAGCACACTGCTGTGAAAAATTATCACGTTATGCCTCGTTTTAAAAGCTTAAATCCGACAAATTCCAGGCATTTAATCGATTTTCAGAATTTATATTTTACTTTTTACACAAGAGAGAGACTCAACCAAAGCTATGACTATTAATAAAACAGCAGAACTGGCTAACCGGAAGTTCCGAGACAAAATGGCGCCGCCTGTGCAGAATTCCTGAAAAGGATGAATAGGCTTCAATTTATTAAACAATTAAGTAATTATATTAGAAAAACAAATTACAATCTGGAACAACTATATGGTAAATTGCAGATAAACAGTTCAGTATTATATTTTATTTTATTTCCTGTGCTACGATATATACTGCTGGTGTGTCTCGGCTACATAAAGCCCAACATCTGATTGGTTAATGTGCAAAACAACTCTGATGCAGACCAATTAAGGTTGATATGGTAGCTTTGGCCCCCAATGATTGATTTTGATCTGTAAGGCTTAGAGATGAAATAAATTCATGATGTGCCGCAGCACATGACCGTGACATTAAATAATGATAAAATGTGTACTGATAGTTAAAAACTATAAAAAAATATAATCATGCTGGCTAGATTAACTCCTTTTATATTTCAGGCTGCAGCTGGTGTGACCTGTAGATTTGAAGACATGCTCTGAACCTTCCATTGTCAGTCTTAGAAGTCTATTTCTTGGCAACTTGAGCTTCGATGTAGAGCAGCTCCTTCACTTTATTGACGGGTTGCTAACCTGCTGACTGTTTTAACTGTGAATGCTGTCATCAGTTTGGGTCGTGATAAAAAAAAAAAACAAGACCCATGCTGCACACTCTTTGTGCCGTTTAGTTTTTGTTGCAGTTTTGTTACTCGTATTTGACAGCATAATTATAATTTCTTTTCAAAATACTGTAAACACGAAGAGTTGAACTTGAGCAGCTCTTGAATTTAATTGCAGAGAGTGCGGGGATTAGTCGAGTGTGGCTGTCTTAGTAGCGTTGCCTGCAGACCGTAATCAGTCTGCCTTTTTCGGGGGATTTTAGTGGCACTGACGACAGTTCAGATCTGGACTCATTACAGGATCTCTAATGAGAGAACCGGCAGCAGCCTGGAACTGTCGAGATTCCTGCTGTCCTGCAGGACTGATGCCTGTCCCATGGGATTCTACCCTTATGCCACAACACGCTGTAAAATGCTGCTTAAATCATGAATCAGCATCCCCGCAATATCCTTCTCTAGAGATTGAAGCGGCGTTAAAAAAAAAGAGAGAAAGTGGATGAGAGAAATGCATAGGGAGACTGCAGACTGCGGTGTGACAGGGATGAAGGGAGGTTCTCAACCACCGGGAAGAACTCTGTGAAATGTAGGACTCCTTTCCAGCTTACGACTCAAATATGTATTCCTGCGGTGGGCATCTGCAATTCCAGAGGCTATCGACTGCATTTATCTTGTCATGTCAAAGCACCACAGCTCCCCTCCCACACACCCAGGCAAGTACACTGGGAAAGAAAGATTGCTTGGCCCCTGATAGCTACCGGAATACAAATGTTGTGCATGCAAGCAGGCATCAAATATACATTTTTTCCTTTAGTGCAAGAGACATAGGCCTACTTGAAAACACAACCACAAGCTGCCTTATCTCTGTAATTGGCACAGGGGGTCAGAGCGGCAGGCGTAGATAATCATGGCCGGGGGCCATAGTCTGCTTGCCTCTTCCCTACCTGCTTCTTATTTTTTCCTCTCTCCTGAGCACCTCCCTCGCCATCCCAACCACAGGACACTGCACACTCAGCCACCCCGCCGTCCCTATCCTTATTTGCGATGCGGTCCCAATGCGTCAGATGTTTCATGTGTGGGGCCAGTGAAGGCAAACACCAACATCCTCAGCTGACTAAAGAATCCCTTCCGTCACCTCCAGCCCACGCTAAAGGCTCTCACAGGGTAGCACACCTACGGTGGCCGTAAGAAAAGGACAGGGGAGGACAGCTTGATAGATGCAACGTTTCGATAAGTAGAAGAGAATCGAAAGACATTTTTTCTTTAAAGAAAGACACGTATGAAACCAATGCAGGTAATAATTAGATCTAAAGGCATACACATGCAAAATGACATTGGTATCAGAACAAAAATAACCTTGTTAGTCTGAGGAAGTCAGGAAATACTTAATCCTCTAACAGACATGATATTTGTTCCTGCAGAAATATTTAGTCCATTCTGTTGGCAGCCTTTGTTATTAAGTGGGACAGGTCCATGTAACCTCTAACTCTATGTGCCCAGCAGGCGCCCTGACCAAACTCTCTTCTGTCATCTCACCTGCCTTTTGTCTTTGACCGGCGCAAGTTCTGCCCCTCGCTCTCCCAGACAACTCAGCTTCTCAAGCTGATTCTAAGGCCAAGTCCAAGCCACCCTGTGAAGCAGCTCAGTTTCACTCTAAGATCTCATTCTTTTGGCCAAGGTATATATCTCACGATCAAAGGTGAGATTCGGAACCTGTGAATGGAGAGCGTCGGATTTTAGCTTCGCTGTTTCCTTACCACGACAAACCGAAGCAGCTCCTGCATCCAGCTCCTCATGTAAGGTCAGAGACTAATCCAGGCCCTTTTCCACCCTAACATAAATTTGCAGGCCACACATACCACCATCACAAACCATCACATGTTTTTTTTTGGGTTTAACAATATATAAAATAGGACAATGATTTGAAAAAGTACATTTGAAGATCTTGGGAATTAAATAGCATCCAATAGTTTTTTTTGTTTTGACCAGGGCAGTTGAGTGTTGGTCGCTAAAGCTCAGGCAAAACACACGCTTCAAAAGCTTGTGTTTCTTTTCTTTTTTTTTTAATAGGGCACCATTAGCACTGTAAGTCAATAAGGCAGTTATCATGGTTACTAGTCATGAATCATAAAATGGCACACTCCCAGGTCTCCGAGTAAGGCCTCATTTGCATGTTTCTATCTCTGCAGATTAAATTACAGCCTCACATAGTAGAAACACCTGAGGTTTGAAGCTTGATTGGAGAGGCTTCTTCCTGTGTCTGCATGCGGCATTGTTGTAACCTGGCTTTCAAAGTTTTAACTTGGTAAATTAAAAACTCCATTGTATTCCTTGGTGTTTCTTTGTTCTTATAACAATCAAAGACATAATGTTTTTTTTTTAAAATTGCCCCATTTTTCTAATGCACATGGTGTTCTGGTTACACATGTGCTGAAAACATTTTTAACAAAATCTTACAATGTTTAAGCTGTTCAAAACCATGTGTCTGTGCTCATAATAACCAGATCATCGTGGTCAAGAAACTAAACAGACAGTAAAGCAAAGGAACAATGACCTCACAATAAGCATTTCCACTACTAGTATTGTCTAGTTATTAATAAATACTTTTTTTTAGATAAAAAAATTAGTTATAAAAGGTTGGCTTTTATAATCAGACACTATTCTATTCAGATGTAAGTACTCAAGTACATAAGCATGCTGAGCAAGTGTACTTGCTAAGGCTGAGTGCAATAAAGAAGCAATTTAAATCCTGAGGGGCTGTTTATCATGTTTAGTTAACAAGGACACCTGTTCAGCTCTAGGACTGAGCAGTCACATTTCTCAGCTTCCTCTCTGTTTTGTTTTTTTTTAAACCAACGGATTCTGTAAAGACCTGCTTTATTGCTAACTAACTCAAATGACCATACTATGCCATTTATCAGAAAACATTCTGTCATCGCATCAGCTGCCGTATTTTCAATTCTAGAAAGCAAAAAGGAAGTGAACAATATGACTCACTCGTGTGGCTGCTCTTAGTTTAGCCCAGTGTAAAAAAAACGAGTTATCAAACAATACATCTGGGAAAGTGGTGACTTGAAAGTTTTTTTCTAATTGCGTCTATTTTTAAGCAGCCGATTCATGTGAAATGCACATGGAATGTCAGGAACGATCCAAGTAATCCAGGTATAGGTCATCATAAATAACTTTATTGATTATGTTATGTGCAATAAGGGAAGGCGCAGTAACGTAATTTGATGTTTTGTTAAAGTGCGTTTTTAGTGATGGCAACTTCGAGAAGTTTCTTGCATGGAGAAACTAGTTGGATTGACTTCCCAAAGCCGATTTTGACGTGCTTTCATCATAAAGCACCAGGCAGCCCCCTCGGTTCTCACCATAAATGTTTCAGTTGAATTGAAATTGGTGATCAGCTGGACCGTTCCTGCAACGCTGTGTTCTTTCTTTGAGACCAATTGAGTTTCCTTACCTGTGTGTGTTGGGATTGTCAGCTTGAGGAAAAATTCACTCTGGTTTCATCTTCAGATTTTTTTACCGAGAATGTCTCAGTATTTTTTCCCATTCATCTTTCCTTCCATTATTCAAATTCAGCCTCCGTCATATGGCTAGCAAGATCTCGATTTATGTTTTGTTTACCCATGATAAGATGAGATTATCTTCAATTAGGACTAAACTAATCGTTTTTTGGCTATACATACCTTTTCTCAACAGGGCAGACAGTCATGCACACGCACACTCACACTTAAGGACAATTTAGAGACACTAAGTAACCTAACAGTCATGTTTTTGGACTGTGGGAGGAAGCCAGAGTACCTGGAGAGAACCCACACATGCACAGGGAGAACATGCAAACTCCATGACCTAAACCCAGGATGTTCTGGCTGCAAAGCAACAGGGCTACCAACTGTGCCACAGTGTAGCTCTTTAAAAATATGCAGGTATGTTTTTATGTGGTGATTTTTTTGGATTCTTAACGCCATCTGGTGTTAATGTAAACTCAACAGCTCCACCAGATTTCTATATACTAAAGTTCAACTGTTCCTTTCTCTGGTTATGTTTTGAAAAGTCTTTGAAGGGTCACACACACTCCCCTTAAAGGGTCTTTAAATACACAAAAACGTACCACAATAGCTTTTATTGTAATCTTTTTTTAAAACAGTGATTTATTGGTGGGACCCAGTACAGGTAGGACCCAGTCAGCTAGTTTCATATTCACTTCTGCATCTTAACCCATAAGGGTCTTACTAAGGGATCGATTGTTCTTTAAACTTTTTAACGCTTTTTCATTCTTTGTGTTTTCTCCTCTAAAATTTGTCCCCAACCATCACCATTATTCTCCTCCATTAGTTACTCTGAACTCACCTTTGATCTTAAGAGGATTCACAAGATTTCCTATCTGACACCTGTATAATCTTAAGCAAAATCTGTTCGTGTGTGGTGTGTTGAGCTTTCCATCTGACTGGACGCCACGCACTATACGAGCAAACCTGTTTTAGCCAAGATTTTTTGTTTTTTTTAGCGTTACGTGTGGTGTCTCTCAGGCTTTGAAAATCGGCCAACTATTTTAAAACCCTGCCGTGTGAACCAGCTTTAACCTTAAATGGATCCGTAAGAGACACTGAATCCAATGTGAAATGTACCCTCCAGAAGTGGTCAGGCAGTGTGTGGGGGATCGTAACACAGTTCACGGTCATACATAGGTGATTGGGGATAGGCAGCCAGTGGGGAAATCCAACAGGTTGTGTCCAGAGTCTAACTCCAGGTCCAAAAAGTTATCCAACAGACAGAAGTACAGGCAGGCTTGGCTGAGAAGTAGTCAGAAGTAGTCAGGCAACAGGCAAGGGTCTATGTCCAGAAAATGAGAACCACGGGAAGGCAACAGGCAGAAATCCAAAATATGATCAAAAGTCAAGCATAGTAAGGCAGGCTAGGAATGCTGGATGGTCTACTCACACGGCAGTTTTCGAGAATCTGGCGCCAGAGCACAGGAGAAGGCAGGCTTAAATAGTGGTACCCACAGGTGAAGCTGATGCAATATGTAGGACAGTAACAGGTGCATCTCATTAGGAGAACGTAGTGGAACAATCCAGAGCGGCATCAGAAACCAGCAGCAGGAACAGAAACACAGCAGCAGCTGTGTACATGACATAATAATCATTAAATTACACTAAAGGAGCTCTCTGTCACATCATGTGATCAGGGGCTGCTCGTACATTGTGACATTACTTGTTTCATTTTCACTTTGCATTATTTTGTGGGTAGTGTAGTTTCAAATAGTAGACTAAAATACTACTAAAAAAAACAAAACTCTCATGCAGTATTTACAATTTATTTATTTGACCTAGTGGTAAGAGCATTGCACTTGTGCCCTGGAGGTTCTGGGTTCAACTCCCACAGACTGCCACTCTGGGTCCTTGAGCAAGACCCTTCACCCCAGATTGCTCCCCAGGTGCCGCACACTGGCAGCTCACTGCCCAAGGGGATGGGATAAATGCAGAGAACAAATTTAATTGGAATGTATGTTGCCAATAACAATGACAATAAAGATGATGGTGGTTATTATTATTATTATTATTATTATTATTATTATTATTATTATTATTATTATTATTATTCAGGAATTTCAGGAATTCAAAGTTATTACAGTATACTCATATGAATAATCTTGTGAAGAAAGCAACAATTTGGATAGATTAAATAGAACAGTCAAAGTTACCAGAGACATGATTCATCAAATATCAAACATCGCATTGTTTGCCATAAAAAACACTTTTCTTGTAAAGGACACTCTTTAAAGAGGACATCCTTTGTGTCATCATTGGTCTGATGACACAAAAGGGCAAAACCTTTTTGCCCAATAAGCCTGGTTAATATTTCCTTTTTGTCCTTGACTTATTAGCTGTAAATTTATCCAGCCTTTACAATTGTCCAGTCTTAGTGGAATAATTAATGTCTGTGTAGTGACTTATCACCCTCCACCAGCGGCATCGTCCTGATGATGCATGTCTTTAGATGTCAGGGGCTCGTACACTGTAAACATGTTTGTTTAAACGATAAGCCTGTGCATCGGCTCCACTGACGCCTTTAATAAATCCTGTAATGTCTGTATGCACCGAGAAGGCACCCCTGGCCGGGTCCTGTGAGATAGATACGGAGCGTTTGAAGTTCCTGCACCTGTTCTATAAACTCCACCACTACAGGGCACGTACAGTTTCTCACACTTTATAGTCATTCCCCCAAATTATATTTGGATTATAGCATTACTTCCCTGAAATGAAAGTCAGCTGCTCGTGCATAGTTCAAAGCCCTTCTGAATTATTTAAAACCTGATTGCCAAGCTTGTGGCCCGCATTCAGCTATTTCTTTTTTGAAAAGACATTATGTCTTTCTGTCCTCTTAGATGTACCTTTTGTTGTCCTTTCCTTTTTTCTCGCGGTAATGAATCATTTTCCCTTGTTGCGGTCTGTTTCGAAAAAAATGTAACAACAGAACGTCGGAGGTTGCTCCCACTCTGACTGACGTTTCTAAATCCCTATTTACATTTCTTTAGGGATGGAGTGCCCTTAATTATGCTTCAAACGATGCTCTCAATCACGCCCGAGCCTTCTAATGAACGCCGCCGCGCGCGCGTGCGAGCGCCGGCAGAGCGGCCTTTGTTTCGCCGGAGCTCCGGCCGCGCCGTCCAGACAGCAGCCGACTCGAGTAATCAAGTGTGAAGGTTGTGAGGAGCAAACAGCTATTAACCTCCCAAACACAGGCCATCATCACCGTCTGCAGAGGACAGACGGGAGGGTGTGTGCGTGTGGGTGAGCGAGTGTGTGCAAGACAGCAAGTGCCAGCCCTGCTGAGCGTAGCATAGGATCATGCATCTGTGGCTTTTATAGCTGTGGGATGGGTAAGGTAGCTCATGTGTGTCTGTTGGCGCGTCGGTGCCTGTCTGGGGAAAGGGTTGTTCACACTTCTGTGTGTTAGTGTATATATGTTTTTTTTTCTGTTTGAGCGTGTGCAATGATGCTTGGACTGCGCAACTCCGCAGCGTTGACCACACTCCGGTAAATAGTAATTGCTCAGTGTGTAGTTTGGGACTTGCACATAAATGCCCTGGCATCCTTGTCTATTTGTTCTGATTTGCGGGGAAAGCCGGCCATGTTAGCCGCTCTGTCGGCCTATCCAGCGTGATCTCGGCACACATTACTCCCATATGGCAGTACGGCACGGCTGGTCTTGGCATGGCCAGGCCTGAGAATGCCTGTTTGACATGCCACTGTGTCAACTGGTGTGATGCCATGCTGAACCGTCCCATCTGCTCCAGACCAAGCTGGCACAGGGAGGAATTTTTACGCGGCCGGACATGAGGGGGGGTGGGGGGGGGGGGGGGTGCGTTGTAGCTGGTGCTTAGCAAGGCGTGAATATTTCTGAATTGTTGTCTTAAAAACACTTCAGAGAAATTCAGGTCGGATGGAATAAGATGAGGAGGGGGTGACTGTGCCCACCTCACAGAACAGCTACCGCCCATTTTAAAAGCTCTGTTTTGTTGGGTTTTGTTAAGGGAAGCACTGGTTAAATAGCATTTTTCGATGCCCTTAATTAACCCTCATCTCCCAATGCCTGTGGTTGGTGTACTGACTGAGATTTTGTCTACTGTACCCCAAGCAGGCCCTGAGACTACACTTTGTGGGCCATTTTTATTTTGTTTTCAATCTCAGGCTGTTATAATGAGCTTATTGTAGGAGCTTTTTTACAGGCCACATTTGATCTTTTTTACTGTTTGAGTGGAAAGTCAAAGGATTTCACATCTTCTTTTGGTTTGGTCCTCTTTCACGAAGGCAGACCAAACCGCCTAGAAAATATTACGCATTTGCGACAGCCTCTCGTTTGGTGCGATATATAAAAAAAAAAAACGCTACCCAGCATGAGCAGCGGGTGAGGCAGTGAGCTTTTACCCATCCTGTTCTGTATACAAAAGACATATGCAACAGTGGCAAGAAGACTACAATATGCTGCTGTCAGAGATGTCAAGCAAGGGTTTAAGTTTTTCATGTCATGCGTAATGCAGTAAATCATACGTATGAGAAAATTCCTTTTTTATTTTTTGCGTTGCTCTGTTTGGCTTGTCGGATGGTCTGTTACGGTGCACTGCTACTGTTAGCAAACCAAAGCAGGGTTCACCTGCAAGCCAATCAAAACCCACATTTTCTGGCAGACCAAAATTTGCTTGCTTGGTCAACACCAGAGTTTGTCTGAGTTTTCATACTTGCAGCATACTATAAGGAAATGTGGACCAAACAGTTTTGATGTGAAAGCGTGCTCACAATCTAAGTGTCTCTCACCATTTAAGCTGATGTTGATGAAGAAATTTTTAGGATACGCCACCTGTTCCGCCTCAGATATACCCAGCTGTCGGGGTAGGGTGTATTGAGAGCAGCTGAAACACTAGACGTTGGGTTGTCTTGAGGGTTGTCCTCAAACAATAAATTGGCACTGCAATGATCCCGCCAAATTATCGCCAGTTCATCAAAACAGAGAGTAAACAAGCTAACATTAACCTAGCGTTTCAGGGAAGCAGTCCGCTTTAAAAGATTTGCAGCAGGAGCAAGATGTGAGTATGAAGACAACACATGTCCGTATCTTTAGAAACAGATATTACAGCTCTCAAGGTTTCAGCTGACGCTCGTAGGTACTTCATGCTCACATTTAATCTACCTATCCCTGCGTTGGAGCAGCATACCAAGGCTGACCTGCAGGAACTCTTTGTTGGACAAAATATATCTTTGTCAATAAAACCTCATAAGCTGCAGCATCCTAAAGGTCACTGGCGAGCGAGCAAAAATGTATTTCACCATAATGAAGTATGGTACTCATCATAGGCAAATGTCTATTCTTAACTGACTCAGTTCAGTTCAGGGACAGAACATTGTTTTGGTCCTCAGTCTTTAACAGATCCTGCACAGGTCCCTTAAGATAATGGGTGGCTGTCATTGTAAAACCAGTGTTAATGAATTCTTTTCTGGAAAGTTTGATTTTGTTGATGGGCCAAGTTCAGTTATTTTAAATGTTTTCTTTAAAAGCAGATGTGGCCTTGGAAAGAGGTTTGCAATTAAGTTATTTTGCAGTGATGCAGGTTACTAAACACCAGCTTTAAAAAAAAACACCTTGGATTCTATTATCTGTTCCTCTAATCCTCATAAAATGAAAGGACGTGGTGGCATCTGATGAGTTGCAAAATGACTGTAGCCAATAAAAATGTCAAGCGAATGAAATATTTGCTATCAACTATTTCCGACAAAGCTACGTTAATACATCCTTTTGAACAAAACTGCATTAAATATGCAGCATCTCCACCAAACAAGGTCATGTTCTTCTGAACAGATGCATCCATAACTTCATTCAGTGTTCGCCATTTCTAAAACGTAGGTGCATATAGCATTTTTTACATCCTTACAGCATGAATGTTTTATGAGGAAAATGCATTTTGTAATGCATTCATTTCAGTAGGGAGCCAATTTTCTGCCACATTTATAAATCAGACTAGCTAGTTAAGACATGAGTAACAGAAAGGAACGGGCTGCAACCTCAAATAAATAAAACTGACAGGTGAAATTACAGCGATAATGTTTACTATTTATTTCACATTAATGCAGGCATTGTGAAAGTAAATTCTCAATATCATAATTTTATTAAATTTAAAAAGAGGTAAGTTTGGTAGCTCAAAGGGAAAGAACAATGCTGACATTATATTAAACAATTGTCTCCTTGAACCAAAGCCTTATATATGATAAGCATCTAAAAAAGTGATTAAATAATGTTCAGATCTTTAGACATATTGTCTTACTGGGACAAAAAATGTTGCTCAAACGTTTTTTTTTGTTGTTGTTTTTGTTTGTTTGTTGTTTCTAACAAATACATATTGACGACATCAATCAAGCATTAAAAGTTTAAGTAAGTGAGCAATGGGTGGAGTTATTAATCCAAATATTAGAATTTGATTAAAGATCAAACTTAATTAATAAATAAATAAATATGCTGGTAAATAACTAAAAACATATAATAGTATTGATAGTAATAATAATAATGAGGAACCCTCAGTGTCTTGCGTTATGCCCATGTGATGTGTTAGGGGGCAGCGTAAACAACAATCTCAGGAGCCCCTGGCATTGACTGAATTGTTATAATTAAAATCAATGGCTTATATCGCATTATAGGATTACTTTGGAAAACCGTTGCTATTTGCGAACGGAACAGATAGTTATCATCAATAAGTCCAGCAGACAGTCTTTGTTAATTGTGTGGTGTTATACCAGGATTTTCTGTCAACAATCATTCCTAATTCACTTATTGCATCATTAATGCAGATATCTACTCTAAGATTCAGGCATACCATACAGTGCCTTGATATATTTATATTGAATTGTATAAAATAGACTAAAACAAAGTAGTAAATAATTGTAAACTGGACAGAAAGTGATAGATGATTTTTAATATATGGGTAATACAGTCTCTTTAAGTCCTCTTTAAGGGTCTCAGCAGTATGTTAGAGAACATTAGTTAACAAACACCGTCATGAAGACCGAGGAACAAACCAGGCAGGTCAGGGATAGGGTGAAACCCATTTTTATTTATTTTTATTTACATCACGGATGGATAAATATAGCACAGCCATTTCCTCGCAGTAAATGGTTAGACAATATAGCACAAAAAAGATAATTCAATTCCCTTTAGAGGCAAATAATTTGATTGCTAAAAATATTAAAATGACATGTTAACCATTAAATGTCACAAGATGAGAAAAAATGAATACTTGTTATGTTATCCAGTGGAGGGATTACAGATGGAATGAAATTGTTTTTATGGCTATTTCTTTTTGCATTTTGGCACACCATAACGTCAGGCAGATGGGAGAAGCTGAAACTCTGTTAAGATCTGAGGACTAAAACCCAGACTTATTCCTTATTGGGCTGCTCAGCTGTCAGTGTTCGGTCCACTATTTTAGTGCATGTTTTAATGATGCTTTGGAGTTCACTTCTAAACTTTACCATGACAAACCCAGGACAACACACCAAAGAAAATGTAATTACTGTTTCGATAAAAACCGAATAAAACATTTTCATAAAAACTGTGTCAGCTGTAAATGGATCAAGCTTCAGTAAAAAAAAAAAAAAACTACATTCACTTGTAGGGTTGCAATAACCTGGGATTAACCCTGACTGTTCAATCAATACCCGTCCCAAGCTATTTATCATTAAATATCTCTACCACCTGATCATTGATCTCTGCTGAAAAAATGTGTGGCTGATTCCTCCGTCTCATTTTAGACCCATTTAAGTTTAAATAGGTTAACCTGCACATTCAATAAAAACACGCACGTTTGGTCCCATGTCCATGCCATCAGCCATTAGCAATGACACTATGACGACGTCATTAGCAAGTTGTGTGTTATGGTCCAATACATTGAGTCTGGCAAATGTTTGTGTAGAGAACAAAAAAATAGTGAGAAGATACATCCCTGTGGTGATGGAGGAATGGACACCAGAATGTTTAAAAATGTGCTGCTTTGACCTACTGGGGCCTGTCTATAAAGAAGTTAGTAGGCCAACAGACAGCATCAGCCAGCATCCATGTGAAAGGTGCTTTTTGTACCTGTCTTGCCAACATATTTGGTCAGGTACAGTTAAAAGCAGAGGGAATATTCAGAAAGATCAGTGAAGGGTTCACACCCTTCAGGTTTGTTAAAAGAGCATTTATGTATAATTGTTACGGAAAGCTTTAAATCAGGATTAGGTTGTCATACAGTATCCCAATCGTGGGACATTATTTGAAAAGGGAAAGTGTTCATCAAGGATCATCTTCCAGCAGGATGGTTACCCTAAACATATAGCCAGAGTAGCAATGGAAGAGTTTGGATCAAAGCATATTCATTTATTGGTTAAAGTTGAAGCCATTACCTAAATCAAATTGTGAAACTGTAGCAAAATGGGATGCTCTCAAAGACTACTAGATTTGCTGCATGGAAAGGTTCTACAAAGTATTGACTCAGGCGGACCGAATACAAACGTACACCTCCACTTTCAGATATTTATCTGTAGCAATTTTACACTTCACGACGGCACAACACTGTCTTTGTTTGACTCATAAACTTTTGCTAAATACAAATGCAGTCTGTGGTTTATGCCGGACAAGCCAGTGCTTCTGGCCCATCTGCAGTGGAGTACAAGAAAAAAATCCTTCCTGCAACGTTGTCTTGTTTACAGAGGTGGGTCGCAACTAGTTACATTTACTCAGTTACATTTACTTGAGTAACGTTTTGAGCAAAATGTACTTTTAGTAGTTTTACCACACTGTACTTTTTACTTTTACTTAATATCATCCCTCAAGTATTACTCTATCACTACTCTGAGTAAAATTTCTGACTACTTAACCTTCTGTGAGTAACTTCATGAATAAAGAACGTAGTTGTTTTAACCAAAAATGCACCAGAGAGACAAAATTCTGTTAAAGTGAGACTTCCTGTTTATGCACAGGGTTTGTTATATTAATGTTATTTTCTTTCTGCTGAGCTCATCGAGCCATTTGGAGGTCAAATGAACGTACAGTGAAAAGTAAATTTTGTCATTGGAAGTACTTTGCACTGTTCTAACATACAGTATATACATTAACTGCTGTAAGTATTCCTTTCAAGTTTAATTTTGAATTTTTTTTTTTAGAAAAGTGTTTATTTTGTCTTTAGTGTGTCTCTTGTCTTTAAAATACCCAAATTTGCACATAATCGTAAATTTTTGTTTGTCCAATTAAATAATTTCTAAACATTAAATCATCAGCTGTCATGATTAGTTACTTAGTACTTGAGTAGCCTTCTTGCTAAATACTGTTTTACTCTTACTTGAATAATTTCTTGGCTGACAACTTTTCTATTTTAAATTGAGTGATAATATGTTGCAGTATTTCTACTCTTGTGGCTACTCTCCACTATACTACTAGGAGAAGAAAAATCAGTTTTTCTTCATGTCTTTGTATTCAGAATGCCAGAATGGGTCTTAACAGTTTCAACAACAAATGTTGGAACTGTTAAGAACCCCCCATCCTCCCCCCCACCCCCACCACCGTAAAAATCAGTGTTTAATGCATCAGAGTTTCTGTTCGGAGCAGCAATTGGATTTAGAGTATTTATAGGGTTGTGGGGTGGTTCAGCTGTACCTAAAAGGCAACATGCTGAGAGCTTGTGTTAAAAAAAAATCAATAGCAAGTCAAGTAGATTCAGAAGAGTTGCAGTGCAGGCAGAGATACCTGGGCTGCGACTTATTGCCAGTATGTGGTTGAATACCGAGCGTGTCTAGGGATCAGTTCATAGCCAAGTCATTTGAGGCTAAAAAGAATAATCTGAAACAGGAAGTGACTTCTGGAGAGTCAAAGGAGGAGCAAAAAAAAAAAAAAAAAAAAACTGAAAGTGTGTTGGGTTTCTGATGCAAACGCATAAATGTGTGTCATTACTTCATAAGCGACACCAAGGAGCCATGCCAGGAGAACAGATGGCTGAGGAGAGAGGGAGCATGGGGTTGGCATAAAAACCGCAACACACACCCATATGCCATACACAGGAGCACCCTCAGTGCAACAAAAAAAAAAAGACAACAAAAAATACCCCAGCAATAAAATCACTAATCTCAATGTTTGCCTCATAAAGGTACAGGTAGAACAGCTTCCCACGTTCACCTATAATTTCCACACTCCTCCTCATGTTGATCAGACACCCACACACACACACACACAGTCGACACGTATTCCAAACGGTCTCCCCAGCCTTGTTGCTCAGCCAGGAAGTGCTGACGTTGCATTTTGTCCTGGCACATACACAATATGTCTTCCCATTACGCTCATTTTCTGCCCGCTCACCACCATTAGTGGTATAACCTCAGACCTAATTTAAAGTTTGAACTGCATCATTTCATAGCTCCTGCCCACAGCGCCACAGACTCAGACCCCCCGTGCTGTTATTAGTAGCGCCGAACGGTGAGAACGCACGGGGCAGCGTGTTTTTATGTGGGAGCACTATCTGTTGTGCACAGCTTGGATTTCTCTCCTCTGCAAGGTGAAACACAAGAGCAAGCTCTCAACCTCTTTCTCACATACACACACACACACACACACACACACACACACACACACACACACACACACACACCTCCCACTAGTGCAGGAGGCATGAAAACCATGTGCTTTCAGAGCAGAGCCGACAGCACACCTGAGAAACACCCACCAGCTTATGGTCCTTCCATTTGAAAGCCGCAAAAATCCAAAACTCGTGTTTGATATCCCGAGTTACAAGGCTCATTAGCCAACTACGGATAAAAGGGCAATAGGTGGTATTGATCAAATATCCATATCTCACCCACTCACTCACCCGTGGCAAATACAGACTGATCACAGCTGTAGAAACACACACCACTGTAAACTACTTATGAATGGCCATTTTTCATGTTTGACCTTAGCTTGTTGCTTTTTTTGCTATGGACCTGGCCCAGTGTAGCGCAATGACCTGAAGATGCTCACGTTTCCTGCAAAAAGGGAACTAAAAGTAAGTAAAATCTTCTTGAAATGAGTGTATTTATCATTGATTTGAGCAGGTAAATAAGATTATTTGAAGATTTTTGCACTTAAAATAGGAAAAAGTCATCTCCATCATCTTATTTCAAGTGCAGGCTATCTAATTATCTTAAATTACTCATTCCATTTGCAAATAATCTCATTTGCCTGCTAACATCAAGGACAAATACACCAATTTCAAGAAAAATGTAATTACTTTTAGTTCTCTTTTTGTAGTGGCCAAAGGTTACATAGAGATTACACGTTACACCAATTCTTGTCATGGTATTTGTACATTTTATGAAAATTGGTTGGTTTCCTGGAACATTTTTGAACTGCTCATTTGTGGTTTGAGGGAAAGAATCTAGAGAAATTGTAGTTTTTCTTTCCCGAGTGTTTAATCAACATCCTACCGTGCGTCAGTACAGACTGCTATGCTTTTCCTTAATCAAATCAGTAAAGTTGCTCAATCAGTAAAAGAGAGCAGTTTCAAATCCATTCTTTGAAAGCTAGCAGTAATATTTTTCATTCCCGTAAAGGGATGCGACCCTTTCTTGCATAGTCTAATCCTTCTGGCCTGGGAAACACCCAGAACGAGAGATATCTGCATCTCTGTGCAGTTTCCCCAAAGTGGTAGACAAAAAACTGTTTCCATATTTCCTTTCTTGAACTGCCATTCTAGAAGTGTTGCTATGATTAGCCCACAGCAGACTGATGATCAGCCCCCCACTCTCGACTTGCATTGATTAGAGTAATAGAAATATATAATAATAATCATGCAACGGCGTACAGGCACGCCGTGCTGCAGCAGCAGCAGCCCCGCAGCATGGGTAGAGACTGACGGCATCAACCAGCAGCCATTGGCTGGGGGCTTGTGCTTCATTGATCCACTTGCATTAATCAAGTTGTTTACAAAAGAAAGCACAGCAGCCAATGATGGATGGGTGCGCGTAATTATGCAAGCACCTGCAAAGATCACACCTCTCACTTGTAGTCTGCTGACACAGTCCATCAAAGTAATCGACAATCTGTTTGTACACTAGTAAAGAAATGTTGACGTCTCTCAGGTCTCATTCAGCGTGTATGGGGGGGGGGACAAAATAAGAGTGAGTGGAGTAAAACTGAAGAGCAGATGAGGAGATGGGAAGCCTCCGTTAAGCTGATTATAGCTCCTTGCCCTGCTGATACATGCGACAAAATGAGAGGATAAAAATGCCATGAGGAGAATTAATTGTATTTAATAGATGCCCCTCCTTCATGAAGAGACTGTACTATTTTAAGCCATAAATGATTCTGTGCGCCCCGAGCTGTATTAAAGGGTTAGTGGCTCATTGAACCATGAGCGGCACGTCTTTGGTTTACGCGCTTTCAGGGTTACCTGCGCGGTGATTTAAGGCTTCACTTCACTTCGCTGACAGAGATAAAACACCAGCTGCTTTTGTCAATACGCTGTTTGAAGGCAGTCACCGATGACAGGTTTAATTAATGGCTCGAATTTAAGCCTGTGTACAAATATTTTGAACCCTTCGTTCGTGTTGACTTTACCCCCATGTGAAAAAGGCCACGATTTGACGCATCACGGTTTTAGCACACATGAAGAGAGTCTTGGATGAAGCGTTCCGGAGAAAGAGTATTAAGCATCGTTTTAAAGAACGATGCAGCGCATATTTATTTTACCTTTGACTGTTCTACGTTCTGAATTTTAAACTTTTATTCAAAGCCATCCATTGTCAAAAAAGGGAGAGAATTGTTTAATAGTAAAAGTTCAGCGTGTTTAACCAAATATCTTCTAAACTACAAATTAAATAACACAACACAGTGGATTATTAGCAGGTTCTTAAGATGCAAAACTCTCAGGATGAGTTTGATTTATGCTCCTGTGAGAGATGTGTTGCAGGGTTAGTGAATGAAATATCTGTAAATGTTGGAGTTATTACGTAACAGTTTGGTCAGACACTTGCTGCGTCTCAATTCGCAGGCTGCGTCCTTCGAAGGACCCAACCTATACAGCCTTAGGAGGACCCAGCCTTCGGAGGATGCTCTGGAGGATCCTCAGCATTGGTAAATGGGATGGTCTAGCCTTTGGAGCACTTCCTGGTTGCGACACGACGTCATTACGTCTACACAAAGCCCGGGAAAAACAGCGCCAGACAAAAACCGACAGGATAAACGACACAAAAAAAATGGATATGGAAATTTTTATTCTTTTTTTTTAATTTATTTACTTGTTATTGGAGGAGGACAGTCGACTTAGACGGCTTCGGCGGCAGCAAAATCGGCAACAAATTTTTCTCAGGCTGGGAGAGCGCAGTGGAGAGGTAACATTTACCTGCTATTATTTTCACCCAGGGGCCTGCTAATGATCATAATATACCAGTTATTAAACAAACGCTTGTCAGCAGATTGACGAATATGTTTAAATATAAAAATGTATAACTTTTGTAATTTGAATTGAATAGTTAAATGTGTACAAACCCTGTAAATAACTGACTTAAATCTCTACTTTCACAAAGCGCGCAAAGCACCTTGGGAAATCTTATGGCACGCGAGGCCACTGAGGATGATAACGGTGCATCCTCAGAATTCGGGGAAATGGAGGACGCATTCGAAGGCTGCATTTTAAGCATCCTCAGAATTTTTGCCAAATGGGACAGCCTCCGCGCATCGTTGTGACGTAACCGGCCTTAAAATGCGTCCTTCGAAGGACGCAGCCTGCGAATCGAGATGAAGCTACTGACAATCCTAACAGGAGCCTCCACACTTTGTCTGCTCTCCTCACATTGCGGCAATAAAACGCTCAAGCTCACATCAAACAGTTGCACTTTACTTAGGAGTTTGTAATGACCTTGTGTACGTTACAAATGTTAGATGCTTTTACAGAATCATCAGTTATGGGTTTATTGCCGGGAATCGTGGTTTTTCGGTCCGTAATACAAGCATCTCTCCTGCACTGAACCCGCTGCAGTTGCAGTTGCCTCTCTTTTCCACAGTGGAAACGCTCACAAAGAACGGCCAGGCTAAATGAAATCTCTTGGTTTCATTGGCTCATAGTTATAATGTGCCAACGGATAATGAAAGGGGACTTTTCCTCAGCGCTGGTCCCCATGCTTAATGGCAAAGGCTGAAAGATTCAAGCTACTTGAGCAGCAAAGAACCCTGCTCTCATGTCTTTTTTTAAGGCCCGCCGTTACAATTCACTTGACCTGTCCTGAGAAGTTTTATCTACTTACATGTACTAGCTAGCTCTGGTTGAGGCTTTGTTGCACTTTGTTTCACATTTCTTCCAAACGTTTCCTTTCTTTTTCCTCTTCTGTCTTGTGAATCAGCTTTAACCTGTCTCGTTCTCTCTTTAGAGCAGTAAGTGAACTTTTTTTTTTTTTTTTTTACTATATATACACTTCACCCAAGGTATGATAAAACGTCTTTCTCTTCCATTCCAGGAGGCTGAGGACAAAAGGGCCTTTTGGAAAAAAAACATTATACCATAAAAAAGTAACAGTAGTAAATGGGAAAACAATTCTGCAGCTGGCTGCCGGTGTTCTTGCCTGCTGGGGCTATCAATTGACAGGACCCCCCACCCCCACCCCCGCCCCACCCCATACACTAAATACCTTCACATCGAAGGGGGAAGGGGACAGTCATATTTCGCCAGACTGTACTATATCATCCGCTCAAACCACGGCCTAGCTGACCAACCAGAAAACAGCCGCCGACCCTGAAACCGGATTGAGGTTTCAAATATTGCAACCACAACAACAAATCAGCGCAGTTAAGAAAGCCCGAATCTGTACGACTTTATGTCTTTATTTACAAGACAAGCAGGACATTTGCTCTGCTCCACAGCTTTCTACCGCTGTGGCTAATGCAGACAGAAGCTTAATGGAAGTGACTGGTATCCTCCAGCAGTGCACAATTTTAGTGTGCCCTGTAGCCATGGAGGTGGAAGTTTCTGCTTAGTCTATTGCTCTTTACAAATTGTTCCTCTCTCCCCTTTCGTTACTAATTACCTTCATCACCTCAACGCAACGACTCTGTGCGCATGCACTAATGTTTGGCCTCCGGCTTCTAAGGCCATGTGTTGTATGATTTTTCTTTCGGTGCTGTTTTCTATATTTCCCCTCTTTATGCCTATTTTAAATCCGTGAACTCGGGCTGAAGCGTTCGCCAGCTGCTGCCTTGGCTTTTGTGGGGAAATCACATTAGCGTGTCATTCAGCGCTGGAGAATGGATCCATGACCGTTGTTTTAATTAAAATTCTGCAGTTCCTGGCGCCGTCACTCTCTCGCTGATGCAATCGAGCTTTGTTGTTCGCGGTGTATAAATAGCCTGTTCCCTGCTAATACAAATATTTCTCTAATGCGCATCTCTGCAACACCATCTGCCGCAGGATGAAGTGCTCTCCTCAACTGGTTGCATTGATGCATTCGAGAGTAGAGTTGGAGGATTGAGCTCTCAAAAAGTTTTATCTTGGGGCACGGCTCTCTGTTTTCTGTCTGGCGAGCTAAAGGCTGTTGGACTTTTTGTCCCTTTGCCAGTCTCTACCTCTATTCGTTTTCTTTCCAATAAACAAAGCTTATCCCGTGTGTACCCAAACCTTGCATATGAACAGGATGTGAAATACACCTCAGAAATGGAGAGACCTCTTCACTCCTTTACTTAAAACAGCCTTCAAGCTTTATGGCTCATGTTTGCGCTCAGTCATTTTATTGTCTTCTGATTTTCTTTATTGTCTCTTTGTTTTAGTCATATACTGTAACATATGACTCAGCGTTGTTTATTTGACAGTTAGTGTTTATTATTTTTATGTGCTTAGTCATATTTAGACCATTTATTTTTAGGTCTAACATGGCAAGCCAGATTGATATGATGTAGCACTCTTGGTTTGGTTTTACACGTTATTATTCTGGGCCTGCTTCCATCAAATCCGTTCGGGAAAATAAGGGACATTCAGTAGAACTTTCCCAGCTGATTGGGTGAGGCGACACCTAGTGCCCGCCCACCAAAGGTTTGGTTTTAGCCAATCACTGTACAAAATGAAAATGTCGTAAGCAGCATGCGCCATGAGAAACCACAACAGGTTATGCTGGTCAAGGCTCGCCCATTTGGATGGTGACACTGATGTTACAATGCCGTTGGGGGGTTTTGGGCGTTAATATTGTAGCATGCAGCTACGCATGTGTCCTCCTCTGCTGCCATGTTTATTTTGGTACCGCTCACTTTTGTCACAGCTGTATGTCCCGCCTTAAACCATAACACTGCAACGTGATTGGCTGACTCATGCCGGGTCGCTTCTTGAACGGTTGAGGCGAGCCAAAATGGATTCTCGTGTGTTTGTGAATACACAAATACCGCAAGAATTCAGCTTGCAGGAAAGATTAACTGTGGTCGGTGAGTAAGGCAGTTTCAATCCTCTGCATGCCCTGAGCATGCGCAGTATTGACAATAAAAACTGTGAATACAAATATGAATTACCTATAAGTTATTCTTGCAGAAAGCTGACAGAAAATCAGACATTCAACTTGTAACGAGCAGAGCTGCTACATGTAGTCCGCATAAAACGCATAAACAGCATGACAAAGAGGGATATGTTACAACTAAAAATGGAACTCTGCTCACTATTAATATTGTCATCATCCAATACTTGTATCTCTCGGGTATTTTCTTGAGAATATTGAAACTGGGTCAAAATGAGCAATTGTTTTTCACTGTTTCATTAAGTAATAAAGAGATTAATAACAATATAGATTTGATTAGGTACTAACAGAGAAAACACTATATTTACTGGTGAAAAGCTTGATCTGGAGAGTCCTATCTTTCCCAATAAGTAAAACTGTATTTCAAATATTTTTTTCCAGGTTTGAATGACTGACTTTGTTAAATATAGAAATAGAAAATGACAAAATTCAACACTTCACTAATTAAAAAAACAAAGCCATGACCTGTTCTCGTCCACATAAATATACAGTTCAAAATTTTATTTTAGGCATATACTAGTTTTGACGTCAAAAGAAAGCAAAACAGAAAAACGATAGCCCTCATCTGGAATAAAAACTTGTTCATTAGCTTTTTGCGAACATGTGTCAATTTACATTTTGCTTGTTATGAGTTTGTCTTGAGCTCTTCACAAGGAAATGCAGTTCAGCAACTGTTCCGCTGGTAAACTCATTTAGGGCAGCTCAAACATCAGTTGACAGCCGTTAGGCAGAAAACAATTAAGTGAAAAAAAAAACAGGTTGTGAAGCCAGAAATCTGGAGAAAATTCATTTATTTTTTAAGGACAATACAACTGAAAAAAAATATCTTGGAATGTTTAGTGTACAATCTCAGAAACTCCACAGAATACAGGAGTAAACTTAATACCTAATTAATTGAAGCATTTATTGGGTATACTTACCTTAGATCAGCTGATGGTAACAGGAAGGTTCCTTTTGTAGCAGCTGGAGGCAGCTGGAGGCAGTCTATAAAACTGCAGGTTATATACATATGATTTATACCTCCATCCTTTTATTTTGACCACACCTTGAATGGCGGCAGAGGGTATTTTGTGAACACTTTATATTGCCCTCTTTTTTTCCTCTGAACGGAGTTCTGATCTCTAATGGACGAGATAACTTTTAGGAAATAAGGCAGATTAAACACCTGATCTAAACCAACAACTCTGAACAACCTCTTTTTCGGAGATAAAAGTAT
Source organism: Fundulus heteroclitus (assembly GCF_011125445.2). Taxonomy (NCBI): domain Eukaryota; kingdom Metazoa; phylum Chordata; class Actinopteri; order Cyprinodontiformes; family Fundulidae; genus Fundulus; species Fundulus heteroclitus. Next base: position 8,614,952 of record NC_046374.1, read on the forward strand.
CCTAACCATGCAGAAGCCTATGAGAATATTTGAGATAAACATTTTTTCTTCATATGATTGGTTGTCAAAGCAGGTATGAATGGTCAGTGTAAGTTCTTTTGACTCAGAGATGAAATGGCAGACACAGCAACATACCAAAATGACCAGAACCCTGAGTTAAAACATCGGAATGATTTGTGAGACATTTTTGTTGTAATGAAGTGTCTCCAGTTGCTCTTTATTTCTATATCTGTTCAACCCATCGAGATGGTTAAAGCTAAAGGACAGAGTTTGGATTAGAACCGTTTCCTTTGACACTTTTCCATGTTGGGTCGTTAACAATTGAAAGCTTAGCCGACGTGAAAGTGTGTTGCAAACATGCAGGTTTTCTCTACACCACCTACCTTGAAAGAACCCTGCGTTGTGTGCGTTAGGAGGAGTGTGTGGGTTGGGGTTCACATCATCTCCACTCGTTGTTTGTGACTGGAATGTCTCCTCCCACAGGCAAGGGACCGGAGACGCTGTTCGCGGGGCAGAAGCTGAATGACAACGAGTGGCACACGGTGAAGGTGGTGCGAAGAGGCAAGAGCCTGCAGCTGTCTGTGGATAATGTCACAGTGGAAGGTGGGTTGTGTTTGGGACACAGATGTCCCGTTGCATTGTTGTAAAAAAAAAAAACAAAAAAAAAAAATGCATATTCAGGAGTATTAATAGCAAAACTAAAATGTGATATTTACTAAATGTCAGAGTCTTGCTAGCATTTGAAAACCTGTTCCGTGACACTTCTGTGAATAAATATCAATACCCTTTTACAATCACAGCCTCTAACACATCCCACTTTGACTCATGCTGAGGCTCATTCTTTGGCAGCTGGCAATTTAACTGCAACATTATAAAAAGAAAACATATGCACTTTAGAATAAACAAAAAAGGGTTTTTCGCACTCGCACTTTCCTGCGAGTTTGCTGCTGTAAAGAGAGTACAGTAGATTGTTTTCCACTGGTAAAAAGCAGAAGGATGAATGGTCAGGAGAGGCAAAGTCACAGGCACTCACAGTACTGTGGCCCGAGGTAAAATAATGAAAGACCAGAAAAGAGAGGAAGAGCTGAGGATAAGGTATGAGCTAGATGAAGGAAAAGGAATGGGAACACCGTGGGAAGGCGTAAGAAGCAACCCAGTTCAGGAACTGTTTCACGTGGATAAAAAAAGCACCTGGGGGAGGTAGGGGGGTCCTTACAGGGACTGAGGAGTCTTCATCAGGGAAGTCAGTTTTAAAGGAGATCTTGCCTAACTTAAATATTTCTAAACTCCCTCATAAGCACGATTACAGAGCCATAACAAGAGATTTTCTGCATTAAGATTGGATAATATACTTCACAGCAGGCCATGAAAACACAGAAAACAAAGCAAACATAATCAGTTTAAGACGTCCTAAAGGCAATAGATACCAAGATAATTAGATGGAAATATCCATCTATATGTGTAATTTGGTCTGTAGGAGATTGAAATTTATGAATAAAGGTACAGTACTTAAATTAATTAGCCGCCGTTTATCAGTTTATATTGACTTCATGAACTAGTCTCCAACAAAACCTGATTCATGTGTTAGCTGAACACTAGATGTTAGTGTTGTAGTTGGCTTAACAGTGCACATGGAGAGCAAAGTAGTCAACGGATTGTTGTTTACACAACAATGTTTTTCTTTTTGGGAAGAGCCGAAAGGATTTTGTGGCATTGCTAATGTTTGTCTATATCAGGTTGCGCCCGTTACTGTGAAAAATGCCACGTTTTCAAAGCGGGTTTCAGAGCAAAAGGATAGGAAAATTGACTAAGTGTTGGCACCTTTTTAAGTAAGGAGTGTTTTTACGCATGAACATGTTGAGTTTAAAAAAAAACACCTGTTAGTGGCATGGTGACGAAATTACGATATTTGTAACGTTTCTATCAGTGCCGCGTGCCTAGAGATCGGAATTAAATCATTGAAAAGCATTGACATGTAGTAATTTTGGCTGGCAACTCCTGGAAAAGTTTGCCACTTTTCACCACTATGGTTTCTCCATTTGGGAATCCTAGGCTCTCATTGTGGTTCAATGGAGTTCCAAAGTCTTAGAAATGAGTTTGTAACCCATTGCAAATGTATAGAAGGCAATTATCTTGTTTCTCCTCTGTTGAATTGCTTTCTCTTTTTGAAATATTTCAGCCTACTTTGTGTTGTTAAGGTGCTAATTAATTCATTTCTTGATTTGACAAGTAATCAGACCTTGTTGTGGCCAGGTAAACTGAACTCAGCTTTACAAAAAAGGTCATCAATTAATTTGTGGTATAACAAAGGGATGAGTCCTTTTTTACAATACTGTAGGGGCCATGTTAGTTTCAATGGCTTTTCAAACATTAAACCATTATTTTAAAACTGATTAGGTATTTACTCTGGTTATCTCATATAAAAAAAAATCAAATGAAAACAAAATACATCTTTAAGGTGACCAAAACATCTGCACCACGCTGTAAATATGGCTGTGATATGCGGTATCATTCTGTGTTTTCAGGCCAGATGACCGGTGCCCACACACGGCTTGAGTTCCACAACATCGAGACAGGCATCATGACGGAGCGGCGCTTCATTTCCGTGGTGCCCTCAAACTTCATTGGCCATCTGCAGGGGCTGTCTTTCAATAGCGTGCCATATCTGGACCAGTGTAAAAATGGGGACATCTCCTACTGCGAGCTGAATGCCCGCTTTGGCATGCGTCACATCATCGCAGATCCTGTGACTTTTCGAACAAAAGGCAGCTACTTAGCGTTAGCCACTTTACAGGCTTATGCCTCCATGCACCTGTTCTTTCAGTTTAAAACCACCACGCCGGATGGTCTCATGCTCTTCAACTCTGGAGATGGGAACGACTTTATAGTTGTGGAACTGGTGAAAGGGTGAGTTTCTACCCAATTGATAGCCACTATATATATATATATATATATATATATATATATATATATATATATATATATACACACCTATTGTTCTTTAATGACATCTTTTCAATTCCTGCATTTCACATTGAAATCATGCTGTTGTGATCTTTTATCTGAATAGTAAAATTGGTGGTGAAATCAATTTACCACCAAGTTCTCTTTTACCCCTGCTCTGAGGTTTGTAGCAAAAAGTAAAAATGGTGGTTTTACAAAGTAGGTAAGCCGGAAGTCCATGACCGTGTTTAACAGCTATGCAGCAAATACTGTGATGTAATAGTTCAAAAAAACATAATAGAGAACAGATAAAACTAAATGTTTGAAAAATATGACCCAAACAGCACATAAAGATAAAGATATCTACTCAGCTCATGATCAGGCTAAAATAAAAGTTCCTGCACTCCTGGAGACTAGAAGTGCACAAGAAGATTTATTTAAGGGCTAGAAAAGTGGATCTATGGAAGCTTATTGCTGTCACCTGAGAAAATATTTATTTTGAAAACTATTATGTTATAACATAATTATGTTGTAAAAACATGATAACTATCGTGATAGCTTTATCCCCATAGTGGCGGGATGCTTTTACCCTGCCTGTCATCTACTCGGGGAGTAAAATTGGCAAATTTACAGGAGTTGTTTTACTTTATGCATGGTATAAGACAGATAGATACTGATGCTGCTGCACACTGTAGGTGAGATTTTTATTTGCATGTGCACACTGAGAAGAATCCTCAAAACAATGGGACTACAGAAAGAAAAAACAATGGGAGCGTGCATGGATAAAAAAAATGTAATTAACAATAGTTTAGTTTATCTGCATCTTATATGCAGGCCAATGTGTCTAAAGTAGGCAAACACAAACAAAAGAACTAGCTTCATGCTTATTGTACTAATTTATAACCATTAATGGCTAATAATATATCTGAAACATGACACCTTGTTCTTCCATGCGTGAGAGACACTCCTCTGGTACGCCGCGGTTTTGCACGAATCACGGCAATGGGCTGTCTTTTTTTTTTAGCCATCCTCTTCACTTCAATCAAAAATGTACTTGGAATGCCAACTTCTCCTTCTGCTTATTATTCCTCCTCTTCTTCTTCTTAAATCAACCTGACTAAAAGCATAATACAGTCACCATCTGGATACATTTATGACGTTTATACATAGAGTTATCACGTTTATACAATATAATTGTCATGTTTGTACAATATACTATCACGTTTGTACAGCATAATTGTCAGGTTATAACATGATAGTTTTTAAAAAAAATTATTTTCTCAAGTGACAGCAATATGCTTCCAAAAGATTCTGCATGATATGTCCTCAAAGATGCCTCTTTAAATCACCAAGTGTTTATATTAGGAAATCACAATTGCATTCTGGATTAGGTTTCCATATTGTTGTACATATAGTCACTTGCAAAAGCATTCAGCAAAAAGTAGTTCTTGATTGTAGAGGTAAATGTTTTTTTTTTACCTACTGTAAATGTAAAAAATGAATACCGTAGTTTGCCATGGCTTTGTATACAGTTTTCCACTCTGATGCCCCTAAATAAAATTTACTGCACCAACTGTTTGCAGACAAACAAATAGGAAGTAAACTCTAGCTGTGTGTATTTTAATCTCAGTATAAATCCAGCTGTTCTGTTAAAGCCTTAAAGCTTTGCTTAAAAAAATGATTGAACAAATAGCATAATGAAGAACAGGGAACACTGCATGCACTTTTTATTCATCCAACTGAAAATGGAAAGGTTTGAGAAGCTGCAGAAACCCGCAAACAATCTTTTCTTTATGGCGGGGTGACATGTTGAAGCTACCGCGCCCTGTGGGTTGTAAGATGCCCCTACACCTTGCCTGATCCTTTTACCCTGGAGACGTGATCACACATTGAATAACTTCTTTTGTAGGAAGTTTTGGCATGACTAAATGTGAAAAGGTTTAAGTGTTATTAATGCTTTTACACTGGGAAAAGCAGCTATGCAGCAATGCAGGGGTTTAAACCGGCAACCCACTGGTTATAGGACGCATTCCCTAGCTCCTGTTTCACTGTTACCTAAAGTTAAGAGTAACTTATTAAACCCTTAATCTATTCCTTTTATCCTAATAGTTATCCAACACTCACTTTAGTTAAAGAAGACCCCAAGAGCCTATTCTTTAAAAGGTTTGCACGTATTTTAACAAGTGGAAACTAATTAACGTGTGCAGAGCTGATCTTCATATCAGGTATAAAGCAGGTTGTGTGTGTAAAATGAGCAGAACAGCGGGTGCAAACTTTATTGCATGTGTGCCTTCCTGAATATGCAGACCACATGCTGATGAAATTTGTGCGGCTGACCAAGCCGCACAAATTTAACTGAGGAGTTTATGCAAATGTAAATGTATGCAATTATTGTGGCCAGAAAGGAGGCATTGGTACAGTGACGGACGATCAACAGAGAGTCTGTCTGCATGTGAACATATTTGGATTGTCAAGAGATAAGATTAACGGTGAATAATATTAAGGGGGGAAAAAAGACATCTGCCTTGGACAGAATAAATTACCCGTGGCATCTTATAAACAAAACTGCATCTTGCCACCTGAGAACAACCATCAGGCTATAAAGACTTGTTTTATCCTTGGACAAAACAATGTTGCCTGTTATGGCGGGTTATGGCCAGAGGTGGGACACCAGATAGGAGGTCATAACCTGGAAAGAAGACAGAAGAAGAATAAAAGTCGTCTTGTAGCATCCTGCTCATTGTGTCTTTGAATACAGAGTATAGAAGAACAATACATGGTGTCAGTAGTTGAGAATCCACAATAGACAATTCTTCTGTCACAAGTGTGCTCAGTTTGCCTGAGAGTACGACTTCACACACGTTGCGAGCAGTCCTCATTACTCACGCAGCAGCTGGGAGGCAGAACAGGCTGTAAGAATGGTCTAGTGTCTATTAATGAAAGAAGAAGACTTCCACATAGCCCTGTTGGTCTACAGCGCCACTCTGCTGGCACATGGGAGCTCCCCAACTCAACATCTGATGGGGAGGAGAATTAGAACAGCAGCCCCTGTGTCTTTGGAGCAACTATGACGACAGTGTCTGGATCTAGAGAATTCAAAGAAAAAATACATTAAAAAAATAAATTAAAAGCGCAATAACAACAGACGTTAAACCAGAGACACCGCTTCAGCCTGGTCAACAGGTGTGGATAAGACCTGCATGCACTACGCGGACAGTTGTGGGTCCGGCAACAACACCACACTCCTACGAGGTGGAGACTCAAGATGGAGGGCGGCTCCGACACAAGTGATCCCACCTCACGGAAGTGCCATTGCCCTCAATACTACAGGACACGCTGTCTCAAGAGGGAACAATAACTAGGTCAGGGAGACTCTCCAGGGCTCCTGATAGACTCGACTTATAAACACAGTTCACACCATGGAGCATAAGTGAAATGTTATAAGAGAGTTAAGAAAAGAAGTACAATTGAAAAATTGCGATTGTCTCTTTAACAGTAAAATGTTCTAGTGAAGAGTTAAGTTCTTACTCAGTCAGCTGAGTTTAAAAGCTATAAAAGGTTGTTAGTTTCTGTGAAGATACTCCCTTTGAAATGAGTTTCAGAAGTAGCCATATTGTTTAATGCACTTCATTTTCATAAAAGGTTCTGCTAAGAAGTTTTCTTGTAGTATCCTGATCATTGTGAGCATAGAGGAACAATACATTGCCATGCTGGATTGAAGTCACTGGAGCAGGGTTGTGGGTGGGCTGGTGCCTAGCTCCAGTGGTCAATGGGCTTGAAAGGGGTATACCAAGGACGGCTCTATCTGTTTTTTTTTTTTTTTAAATCTTTTTATCATTATTACCTAAAATGACCAGAGGAAGGTTTTAATTCAATGGAGGCTGGAGAAGTCCCGCTCAACTGTTGCACTTGACTGATACATGAACCAGGGGAATAATAATAATAAACGGGGGTAAATCTGATTTGTCAGCTGTAATATTTTCTTAGAAAAATAGAAAAATAGAACTAGAATAAAAGTTTTGTCTTCTGTTTTATCATTGTATAGTTGAACAACTCCCAAACTGCCAGTAGCATACGCAGTTTATTCATTTAAATGGGGCGGCCCAACTAGTTTTGCAAGTCTGATCCGTTGCTGATGCAATCTTCCCACAACATGCCCACTTATTGGACATGCAATTGTTTTATTGCAACTAAATTGAGAGCTCCTTATTAGGAATTGTGGAATATTACGCCCGAAGTGAGTAAAAATTATTTTATTTCAGTCAGTAGGTATAAAATAAAAATAAAATGTTGATTTCCTGTATTAAAACCTCACTAATTGAGTGTTTTCTGTCAAATCCCTATTGTGTTTTGTGTTGGAAATAAAAATCTGAATCAAAATGTTCTGTGTGAGGTCTTCGGACAGAGTTTTGGCAACAAAAAGTTATTTTTCCATCCTTAAATAGCCTAATAATTGAACTTAACAAAAGTGTCTGTCTATATAAACCGTTTCAGAGACTTCATTGTGCTCTTTAGAGACATCGCTGGTTGGACCAAATTTTTTTTTGTGTTTAACTAAAGCTGCACATATCTGGACGTTTTCATTTAAGTCTTTTGGGCACTGGAGTTTATTTACTCAGATAGGCACTAAACTCGCAGCAAACTGTCTGAGTTGAGCCCTGAATCCTGTGAGGGTTTGCATTAAACTCTCTGTCTTTGAAAGCCAATATTTGTTGGAGCCCTGAAAAGAGTAGCATTGAATAAACAGGTTAAATTTGTGAATTGTACCATCATAAAAGCTGGTCCTCAATTAGACTATCAAAGAAAGGCATGTTTCCTTTTATCTCTTTCTGTCTCTTGTGGTCTGTTGTCAGCATTGTTGCACACAAAAGCTTTTAAGCTGCTACTGCGACAAAGACAATAGGCAGCACAGAAGAATTCAGAACAAGGTGAGAAAAAAGAAAGCAACAACAAAAAACCTAAATAAAACTGCAGCAGTAATCTCAATCAGAAATACAAAAGAGAGCCATATTTGACTCAGAGAAGAGTGTTTTATTTCCATTTCTGGGCACAAGCACGTGCTTTACATGAGAGGGATACTTTTAGCTTTTTAACTCAGTGCAATATAAAAGCAATAAGCTGCAAAGTAACATTATTACTTTTTCCCACAGATTTTACCAAAGAATATACACTACCTGGCCACTCTATTAGGTTCAAGTGTTGAATTGATTACTAAGAAAAAAACAAACAAAAAAAAACGACGAGTCAGACAATTACATAACAGCATCCAATCCATGTAGGCATGTAGCTGTAGATGATGTGATGGAGTTTAAAGCATGATCAGGATGGGAAAGAGGAGGGATTAGAGTTTCTGAGTCACAAACACTTACTCAGTATTGCGTTAGTGCCAGGGGAGCAGGTTTGAGTATTTCACAAACTGCTGACATATATATATATATATATATATATATATATATATATATATATATATATATATATATATATATAGACAGAGAGAGAGAGAGAGAGAGAGAGAGAGAGAGAGAGAGAGAGAGAGAGAGAGAGAGAGAGACACAACCTGATGTTTTCATTTTGATTATTTTCCACTTCCACCTAAGGAAACCGCTACTTTCACATTTTACACACACAAGAAAATTTGCTTGGGTGATCAGGTGCTACATAGACAAACATGCAGTTGACACAAGTAAATGTAGAAATATATGAAATAAACAAACCAAATGGCATGGAAAACTTATAGTTGACATGATGAAGTCTTGAACAAGTATTAGGAGGAGAAAAAGGTTGAATTTGAATGTCACATAGCTTTTATCCGTGGTTGTTAGTGCCAGTTGAGCTGACACAAAACGGTCAGGTTTAAATATATATAAAGTCACATTCAGTAGATTATATATATATATATATATATATATATATATATATATATATATATATATATATATATATATATATATATATATATGTGTATGTGTGTGTGTGTGTGTGTGTGTGTGTAAACCAGATGTTTTTAAGCCCTTATTTCTGCAAATTTTGATGATTTTCCAGTGACAGCTAATGAACGCATGTGATTTAAGATTAGAATTTTACATCAGCTCAATAAAAAAGGACATGTTTGATACAAAAATGTGGGTTTTAATGAAAGGTATATTTAATACCTGCTTCAAGGATATTATTTTTAAAAGTTGCCTTTAATCTGACAAACAATTGGAACACATATTCAAGGGTACTAAATATGACCTAAAAAACGATTTCAGATCCAAATTATGTTCATATTTAATGTATCTACATTGAGAGCAAAGTGCAAAGTCAGATTTTTTTGTTTGTGTGGCCAGCTTGGCCGATAAAGCGGATTCTGTAAATCAGAGCCCAGAGAAAAATAGGCAGATTGGTCCAAGATGATCAAAAAGCAGCAGAAACTCAATTTACCTCCAAGGAATGTTGAACACCATCTTAGAACTTGCAGCAGGTTAAACCTTGAAGTAGATGATATATTCACCACCAGAAGCATCAAAACACAACATAGGGCGCCATTCCTGCCAGCAAACTGCATGAAGCTGAATCTATGGTTCGAAAAGGCTTGCCATATTTCGACAATAACAGATGGTAAATGGCTTGTATTTGTATAGCAGTTTATCAAGTCCAACGACCCCAAAGTGCTTTACACTACAATCAGTCATTTACCAATTCACACTTTGATGGTGGTGAGCTATGTTAGTAGCCACCACTGCCCTGATGCAGACTGCCAGATGCAGGGCCACCATACAATGAACACCGTCGGGCGCTCTGACCACCAACAGCAGGGAAACCAGTGTCTTGCCCAACGACATAATGACTTAGACGTCAGAGCAGGGGAATCGACCCGGCAACCCACCCGTTACAGGATGACCTCCCTAACTCTTGTGCCACTTAGAGAAACCTTAGATAAAAATACATTGCCAGGTTCTGGTCATTCTCCAGGGTGAGGGATATTTTTTGGCATGCATTGGGCCCTTTGCTATCGCTTACCTGGGTGTAGCTTACCTCAGTATTGTTGCTGACCATCTTCATCCCATAACAGTCACAGCATACCCATCTCCTGATGACTACTTCCAGCTGGAAAATGTGCCATGCCAATAAATCTAAGATCATTTTAAAACGAGTTTTTTCAACAAGAACAATGAGTTCACTGTACTCAATTGTCCTCCATAGCCAACAGATGACTCGCACATATGCAGCTGTAAAATCCTCTTCAACTGTATGATGTTATCATGTCAATATGGACCAACATTTTAGAGAAAGGTTTCTGATACCTTGTTGAATCTATGTCACTAAAACATAAAGGCGATTCTGAAGGTAAATGAAGGGCAAACCGAGTAACATCAAGTTACTTAATTAAGTGATAGGAACTATGCAGTTAAGATGATAACGGCCATTGAGTGATGTTGACTGTATTGACTGCAAACAATTACCACCATCATCTACGTATTTTTGACTTAAGCAATAATGAAATTACGTCATATTTTAGATTTCTCTTGCCTATAGCCAGTTAAAGAGTAAAGTCATAAATAACAAAAATAACTGTAGTACTTACAGTTTTCTTTCCTCGCAGGTATGTCCACTATGTCTTTGATCTCGGCAATGGCCCGTCACTAATGAAGGGCAACTCAGACAAACCACTCAACGACAATCAATGGCACAATGTGGTGGTGTCCCGGGATGCCAACAATGTCCACACGCTCAAGATTGACTCACGCACCGTAACGCAGCACTCCAATGGAGCCCGCAACCTGGACCTCAAAGGTAGGGATGTGTTTTTTTCTTCTTCCCTCATCCACCACTGCGACATCCTCCATGAAACGTGATCACTTAAAGGAAATAAGCATGTGCCATCCTTCCGTTCTGCCCCTTAAGTGTTGTTGGAGAGAGGCCAGGAACACATTCAGGCAGAAATCTTCATTAGTTCCACTTTGAGAATACCACAGGCCTTCAGACTTAGTCTTGTTTAAATGCCCTGATTTTCTTTTTCCACAAGCAATGCTCACTTTTTGTGGCGAATGTAGAGAAACTCTCCCTTCCCTTTTTAAATATATGTATATTCCTTAATCAATAACACTCAGGATTTAATGTATCATGCCTTTTTCTTGTGAATTATGCTGTAATAACCGTGATCAAATATGATTTTAAGCATTAAAAAGTCTTATCTCCAGGGAACCTGGAAATGGCCAAATGTTCGATTGCAAGCCTTTTCTTCTGTACTATTTGGAGACTTTAGAGAATTTTTTTTCTCCGACACCAAAGTAGAACTTCATGGAAGTAAAAAGAGAACCAAAGATTATGCCCTCTCACTCAGTAAAAGTTTTTATTTTTCATTAAATAATAGTGCACTAGCTGTACAACCACCAAGCCCTTTTCAAAGCCCGTCTCTTCTGATGTTAGGATCCTGATATTGCGTGTGTCCAATCGTAAAGGTAAAAATGTTCAAAAGTTAGTTGTCTCAGACAGTTCAGATATCAGGCTGAGCAAAAGGAGTAAAAAAAAATCAAACAGACCCTACACCAAAGCAGAAATGGTTACTAGATTTTCAGCCGTGACCCATGTTACAAGACTAAAATCTCAAAACTGTGGCGATCTACAAACATGTAAGCACCCAGCATATTTCAATAGTGACCCGAAACACCCATGACTTGTCACAGGGACAAAGAGGGAGACACATAACAGACAACTATGCACACATATGACAATCAATATTCCTATTACAATGTGTGGGTGGAAGCTGGAATACCTAGAGAGATTTCATGCATGCACAGGAGAACATGAACAAGAACATGCAAACTCAATGACTGTGTTATGCGAATGGATAATCTTTCTCTGACAAAAAAGGCTATTCTTGTTCTGGTGACACTGTTGTGCTCTCCTAACAGCAACTCACAGACATGCTAGGTTCCAAGAGTCACAGTTTGCTTTCATGCTGTAGTAGAAAAACACACAACTGGCAGTAAACTATCAAGTAACAAGCCTGGTGTATAAAGCTGAGATGGCTTTAAATACTGGGTACCCCAAATGTTGTGTTCGGAACAGAAATGTAAATATAATTTTGCTTCAGCTAGTGTTTAGCTGCAAGATTAATGAGGTGAACTCAACACTGCCCAGAGATATCTTATAGGTCACATTGAAACTGGTCTTTTAACTGGTGCACAGCAAAAGTAAATCTGCTCCTTTGCTTATATAGTGCTAAAACCATTTATACCTCTTAAAGTTCTTCATATTTTGTCACATCAAAACCACAAAGTTTAATGCATTCAAGTTGGATGTTGTGTGGTAGTAGTACGTAATAATAGTGAAGAAAAGAGTGTATGGTTTTCACAATCTTTAAGGCAGCACATTATGCATACATTATGCAAAACAGCTCAAGCTCTGTGAGCTTGGATTGAAAATGTCTTCAATGAGCAATAATTGTCAGATTTGTTCTACATAATAGAAGGGTAAAAGTAGTTAAAACAACCACTCAGTGCAACTAAGGAATGCAGAATAGCATCTGTGATTGGATCTGTCCCGACTTATAACCTCAGTTCAGGCTGCTGGAGATGGTGTAATGCTTTGAGGAATGTTATCCCACTTTGGACACTTTATCAGCAACTGAGCATTGTTCAAATGCCAAATCCTACCTGAGTATTGATGATCAGAAAAATTTCTTTATGACTTTTATATATTCATCATCTGATGGCTACTTCAAGCGAACAACTCACCACATCACAAAGCTCAATTCATCTCAAACCAGTTTCTTGAACATGATAATCAGTTCACTGGTCTCCTATTGTCTAAGCAGTCACCATTATATCATATCTCTTTATCTCTATGGGAGAAATCTCCAAGTAATGTTTCCCATGCCTTATTGAGTCTATGCCACAAAGAATTGAGGAGGTTCTGAAGACAAAAAGGGTCCAGATTGCTATTACCAAAATCTACGTGTTAAAGGGCCAGGTGAATGTATATCAAGTCGCAATCTACATCTCAATATTGGTGTGGAAAATATCACAGTCACAAAGGATTAGGATAGTATATTGCATACAATATTTTAAAGGCTGTTATATGTTAAATGTAATTTATTCCTGCCCTGCATGTAAAAAAAATACATAGTATGGTCCACTAAATAGACTTTCATTGATGCCTAAACATAAAGACTCATTTTTATTCTAGGTGCAGTCAGCTAAATTTGTACACATCTTATCGGACTGCATCCTCTAAATCCTCTAGATTTAAGTATTTGTTTTTAAGGCATTTTACACCATTAAAGGAAATAAGAGTATTATTTGAAATATTTACCATAGGATGTCATGTTTTTACACCAATACACTGATTAACTTTTAGGTTTTGAAACAATTTCATTTGGATTAGCGATTTGAAAACATAACATCCTAAATTAGATCCTAATTGGAATCTAATTTAGAATTAGGCCCGTTCTACATAAATATTATAAATGTCCATCTTTTGTGCAATTGTCAAGTTGTATTTTAGATGAAAATATCAAACGTGATTGATGAGAAAAACCTTTAATATTATCAGGGATTTAAACTTGGCGGGGGTTGGGGTATGAACTTATACACACTAGCAAAAGTGAAGAGTGATGCAGTTAATCAAGCAGACAGTTAGGCAGAGATAAAACTACAACAATTTTTTAAGGCAAGGCAAATTTATTTATTTAGCACAATTCAGTACAGAGACAATGCAAAGTGCTTTACATGATTAAAATATAGGAAAATAAAACAGAATAAAAGCAAGTAGGAATAAAATGTAGAAACAAAAAAAGAACATTAAAACAGTAAAACAGTTTAACTAGAACAGTCAAAAGCAATCATAAACAAATGTGTTTTTAATGTTGATTTAAAGGAACTCAGGCTTTCAGCACTTTTACAGTTTTCTGGAAATTTGTTCCAGATAAGTGGAGCATAGGAGCTAAATGCTGCTTCTCCATGTTTAGTTCGTGTTCTAGGTATGCAGAGTAGGCTGGAGCCGGATGATCTTAGTGGTCTGGAGGGTTGATACACTGATAACAGGTCTGTGATGTATTTAGGTGCTAAGCCATTCAGGGATTTATAGACTAACAGGAGGATTTTAAAGTCTATTCTCTGAGATACAGGGAGCCAGTGTAAGGACTTTAGAACTGGGGTGATGTGCTCTACGTTCTTAGTCTTAGCGAGGACGCTAACATGCAACAAGCAGATTATCACCGATAAGTGGGCCATTGAACACTATATGTAGACCAAAACAAGATATGTGACAAGCCACGACTCTCTACCTCACACTCTGGCTGCAACCTGGACCGCCTCCCCCTTCCCCCTCCACTTCTCACCTGTCACCTTGTATGCACATATTTGCAAAGGACAAATACACAGCAAAACAGCATCACCTTTTGAAGGAACATGTCTAGTGAAGAAGTTAAGTAAAGGTTGCTTTATGCTTGACACACATATGTTCCGCTCGGAAATGAGATGTGCAGAAACAATGTCTGCAGCATTTATGCAGCAGATACTCTTCCTCTGAAGAAGCACTTTTCTCCTAGACACTAGAGGGCAGCGTTGCATTCCTACCCCAAGCGCACTACACACGACTACACGTAGAAGTAGAAAAGACAGTTGTTTCCAACATTTAAGCCTCTTACCTTCTTCCAAGAGCTACGGCAATTTTTTTCCAGGAATTGTTGACAATTTGATGATCACTGTGATATTTTTAGGCCGAATCATAAAGATGTCTATATTAATGAACCTCCGCCAGAAGGGGTGCTTGCTTGTCCGCCATGTTTTCCGTGCAGGACTGTCCAAGCAGTTAGAAATTTTCCCAGGTGCTCAGAGTGGAAATTTTCAGCCACGTGGAGGGGCGTGGAAACCAAATTGATGCAATATGACCGCGCAGAGCTCACAGATGTGTCAAGCATAAACTAGGCTTAATTCATAACTATAATAATGTAAACAAGAGACTGGAGAACAACACAAGAGAGCTGGTGTGTGACGTCATATTATATTCCATCTAGTCCTTCACTATTTTTTTGTTCTTTCTAAAATACTGAATTATTTCTTATTGCTCCTTTAATAATGTCAGTCTTTTTTTTACTTTAAATCACGTTATTGGGGGATAACAGTAGGGATAGCAGAGAAGACACTAAAAAACCTCTGCTGATGGCTAAAGTGCACAAAGCTGTCATGAAAACTTAAAAAAAGAGCGGTATGTTTAAGAAATATTTACCAGTGAAAGCCAGGGTCTATTGTCCTGTGAAGATTTGACCTTTAAACATCATGGATCTCCTCTGAGATCAGCTTGATGCAGCTCACAGACAGAACTGCTGCTGCTACCTCTCTAAGAATCAAACTAACACCACAGTTAGTCATTATTCTGGTCCATAGCCTTGCATAAACCCCCGGTACTTGAGAATATAAAATTGAACACTTACCTACCACAAGGTATTGAACACTACACTTCTTGCTTCCTTGTTTCTTTTTAAGTTTGTTGTCAGTTGGCGTTCCTGAACACATGATGTACATTTTCCCATGGGTCCACATATAGCCACAAACTTTTTACCACTCAAATGGTTTTCTGGTCCAGTTTGCCAAGGACTTAAACTTGATTACCATCAAAGAGAGGGAGAGGTAATTTTCTCCAGAATAGATTATTCCAACTGTATCAGATGGAGGCGTAGATGCCTCCCTTCAACCATGTATAGAAAAGTGGACATACCCAATAAACAGATGGATTTTATTTCCTGGTCCAATAAATTTGTTTTACAATTTTTGTCATCTTTCTCGTCATTCATAATTTGTTTTTATTTTGTAATTTTCATTCAAAAGAACAGGGCATTTTCGACATTGCCAATGAGATTAACACTTTACCACTGAACCCCATTCTCACAGGATTAGTTTTACCTAGAGTCCACATGTGATTTGTGATAATTACGGAGATTCTCTGTGTTTTTAATTCCGTGAGAATGTGCTGAGTAAAAATTCCTCCGCTAATTACCTACTATATTTTGCTAAACTACGAGGTCCTGTGATAATACTAATCCACTGTGAATAGGTATCAAATACGGGATTAGGTGTTTTTTTTTTGTTTCCTGGGCTCATTTTTGTTTGCTTTTGGTGAAGAATGGAGGCTGCATGAATATTTTGAATATCTTTTGGGTCCCAGACCACCAAAACTCTATCAGTCCGCAACACACGAGATTACAAAAAAAAAAAAGAAAGAACAATTCCAGATTCAAATGGTGGATCACATCGTGCATTGCACTGTGCAGACGTCCCCGTTTTGGATGACCTTCCCTGGCAAAAGCTGTTCCTGGAAATGTCCCCAATTTCAATGTATCACGATGAAGTAAAAAACAGAGGTATTTAACCAGTCCTGCCGCTGTGCCAGCATAGTAGAAGAGGTGGGCCGAATGCGTAAACCAAACCAACCCCCTGGCAGAGTTTCTGTGTCGTCATCATCACTCACTTGACAGCATAAACTTGCCAAAATGTACCATTAAATCTCAAACTTGGAATCTCCTTTACCAAAACAAGAATCCTCCAAGCCATGGAGGTATCCCTCTTTACAACATGTGGCTGGGTATTGACTTGTACTTTGTTGGTTGTTCCCACTTACATAACATGGATGATCCTACTCTGGTTATCTGATGGGGTCTAACAGAATCAGAGCTCTGTTACTTAATGACCAACTCTAGCAAGATTTCATGATTCTAAGCTCCACCTGTATTTGTTTTACATAAATTTCTATTCAAGCTTAATTCTAAATTCATGGGTAGCCAACATCATGAAACATTCATAAGTGCTAAGGTTAAGCTCCATGGCAATATCGCCTGTTCGTCATTTCTGTTCTGTTCCTGTAAAACACTTGGACTTCCCCTGTGTGTGACTGGGGCATGCAGATAAACTTGCCTTGCATCAATGAGGCAACACCCTGGTCGAAGCTGAAGTTAGTTAGGGGGGAATGAAATATTAACTGGTTAAAAGGGACAATGTATTCCCCATTCAACAAATCTTTCAACTTGTCAGTGTTTTCTGGTGTCTAGAAGAGTAGTTAGTAGTCAGTCAAGAAATCGAGATTAAAACACATTTGTTCAGGATTGCCTTTGACTGTTGTAGTTAAACTGTTTTACAGAAACATCATTAGTTCAAGTTTGTAGTCCAACTGTTTTTAATAAAACATCTTTAACCCTGTCCAGGGTGCACCCAGCCTCTCGCCTATTGACAGCTGGTAATAGGCACCAGCATCCCTCGCGACCCCAATAAGGATAAGCGTGTTAGAAAATGAATGGATGGATCTTTAAATGCGTTAACAGTGAAAAACGACAGTCTAAATATCTCCGCTCACCTTTAGCTCACCTTTGCAAGTGATGAAATATCCATCACTGCTCCCAAAGCACATTGGTGATTCATAGAGTGGGTTTGATACCCTTCACAGTCTCCCATGTATGAAGTCACAGCGAAAGTAATGAAATTTAACACCAAATCCAATCACGTGTGCTGAGCAATTGTTAAGGACTGACCATGCATCATCAACTTTAATCCTACATGTCCTAAATTTGTGATAAGTTTCTTAGTAGTGCTCTGTCCTGCTTTCTGCCAATTAGTGCAGCGTGCATACACAGAAATTCAGAAATATTAGGTGAAGCTGCAATGGGTCTTTTAGACACGCTTCATGTTTTCCCTGAAGTTTCTCAATATATCAAGCACTGAGAGATTTTACCCACATATTTAAACTCTTTTCTTCATTTCAGATATGTACTCATGTGTGCGGTCATATCAAGAACACATGCTTATCAAACTAAAGGTACAATACAGTGCAATCAACCCTGGGTTGATATTATGGTAGAGTTAAAATAATCAAAACCTCCCCACCTGTCATTAAATAAACTGTTGTCCAATCTAATTGATGTGGCGAGATAATCAGACATTATTAAACGGTATCAGATATGCATGCAAAGACAAAATCCCCCAGGTGACAGTAACCCTATTTCCATATCTAAAGAGGGAGATTCCTCTTAATTATTATTTCACTCATGTATAAAACCAATAGGAATTAGTTGGTGTCAGTTAGTACTATATATATATGATGAGATTTACCAAGTCATGTTATTAAGTGTCAGCTCTCATGTGTAAAACATCCTCATTCTCATCGTTGCCTTTTTATCGATGAGGTTCTCATGTCTGCAGGGTATAGAGACTGAGGTACCTCAGTAATAGCAGGAGGAATTGTCAATCTTGATCTAGAGGACCTCAGGGGGAAGGAAGGAGATGTCGCTCTCCTCAAATCCCTCGTCTAATTGGGCATTCAAACATTTCTCTGTTTCTCCCATGACAATTCCCTCACTGAAACAGTACACGCAACTCCACCTCACTAAACTCAAGAGCCGACCACCAGGTCTAAACTTTTGTAGCTGGAGGAAGTCTCCTGACAAATACATAAAAACATGCTACAAAACCACCTGACAGCACGGTTGAGCCCCTGTTACATTTACACACATATAAGACATGCTGTGTGTGCTTTTATCTTTTTTACGCAGCTCTACACAAAGCTTTGCATATCAAACCAAGAAATGGCAACAATAAGCCATTTCTCACAATCGCCTTGCTCTCTTTTAACACCATTTCAGCCTGCATTTCAAAGGAAGAAAAACCCAATTCTCCAAGCTTTATCTGTGTAATTGCGCACAAGAAATTGGGGAAAATGGGTTTGTGGTCTGTGTCTTCCTTCTCTTTGTTTTTGGACAGGCAAAAAAAAAAAAAAAAAAAAACCCTTCAAGGCATCCCTCTTTGTCAGCTAAAACACTCTGAAGGAACAACACATCAAGTCCCTGAGGATAGCACTGAGTGGTATTTCTTCGTGAATACAGACTGTGTTGAACATAAATCACAC
Organism: Fundulus heteroclitus; assembly: GCF_011125445.2. NCBI lineage: Eukaryota > Metazoa > Chordata > Actinopteri > Cyprinodontiformes > Fundulidae > Fundulus > Fundulus heteroclitus. Next base: position 8,633,774 of record NC_046374.1, read on the forward strand.
AGAGTATGTAGTTTCACCATTTTATTTGATGAAAATAAAAAGTGAAATGATGTAAAAGCAAATATTTACCACTGGCTTTTTGCAGAAATAGCGTTTTTCCCTCTACAGCAATATACAGTCCACAGAATGTTTGTGGTGGTAGGTTGCAAACCATCATCCATACAGTATTATACATCAATAAGTGTAGGATTTTCAAATTTAGAAAGCATAAACACCAAAAAATTAGCAACAGATTTTAAAGGGGACCTATTATGCTTCCTTTTAAACAGGTTAAAATGGGTCTATGGACTGTACAAAACATGTTAATTACATTTCTTGCACAAAATGATTCTCAGATAATGAGATTTCACCTCCTCAGTTGTCTTTTGAGCTCCTTTCAGAATATTTTTAGGGCTCTGACACTTTTATGCAAATAAGCTGTTTCTTGGCCACGCCCCCAACTCAATGTTTACACTCACACTTTCTTTGGCACTTTCTGGGACATTGCCATCAAAAATAAAATGAAGCCACCTGTATCTGTTTTCTGTGACTAGGAGAATGTGAAAGGACACCTGTTGTCCATCGCAGCCAACAACAAAACGTTTGTCTTTTGCAGCAGCCATTGTACTGTGCCTGGAGTGGCAAAACCAGCTGACAAAACATGCTGATCCTCTAATAATGAAGTAGGCGGAGCTTTGCTTGAATTGCTAGGTGAGGGGCAGTGACTGAAAAATCAGCAGGTTTTTGAAATGGCTTGTTTTCCAGACAACAACAGAACTAATATTGCCAAGAAAGGCTGGATTTTTTTATATATATAGTTTTTCTTAGTTCTTAGACTGTTTCCAAAAGCAGTGGAGGTCCAAAAGTAAATACAAAAACATGCAAAAAAGGGAAAATTGCATAATAGGTCCCCCTTGATGTAGAAGATAAAGAAAATTGTTCACGTTTGACTAAAAAAGTTTGAAAGCATAAACCTGCCCTAACGGAACCATACTAAAAAATTCCTGCCCTGCAAACATATTTTGCAACTAAAACATTTTGAAAAGTTGGTAATCTTATCAGTGCTTTCAGTAATCTTATACGGATAAGATTACCTCCCTTTTTACAAATATATCAGTATGTACCATAACCATAACAAAGGGATATTTAGAATGTTGACCGTCATAAATTCACACGTTGATAACAGTTGTATGGCTATTCAGGCTGTTGGATGGAATCTCAAAGCAGTAAATGTCGATGCATGATAGAGATGAAAGTGCTTAAAATGTTAAAAGTGACCAAAAAAACTGTGTATTTATCCCATATTACATTTTTTTGATGTTTTTTTAGATCATGAAGCTTCATTCAGAAATACAATTTTTGTATTCAACACAAAATACTATTATATGAATAATTATTTATTTTCTCAAGTTGAGGTGTAGTACTTAACAATTTGCATACTATTACCAGCCACTCCTTCTACCAAGCTCACTGTTGAATTGATTAGTAGTAGCAATCCCAAAGCACATTCAGATGTCGATAATGTTTCTCCTTGGATTTACTTCTGGTAGAACTTTCATGCTGGTTGTATTTTAAGAGTTACATACAATTGCCTGAGAAAGATTATCAACAAATATGAAAGCTGCCTTTTTGGTAGGGCTGCCAAGAGCAATCGGCAGCCTCTTCATTGGTGGTAGAAAACATCAAGGGACTTGGTGAAACACTTGCATCAGTAACAACATTAAGGCTGACCAACGGCTAATAGACCTCATTTGTTTATGCAAATCTTACCACTTATGGTGTAACACATCGATCAACAGTTCATTTGTGTTGCACTTCTTGCATTACTTTCAGCTAAGTACTCTTTAGGTCAACTGGGTAATTGTCTCTTAATAAAGTGAATGGGAACATGTTATTCAGTGTTTCCTCAAAGACCTTCCGTTACTTATTATATCTCTGCATTGAGACCGTAGGTGTAAAATGGTAAGAAATATCCAAAAAGTCAAGTGATATTTTTTAAGTTATAACCTGTATGTCGGCCTTTTGCTGCATTGTGTACCAAGTTATGTTTCTTTAAATTAATATTATGTCAGCATCCACTACCTATGTATCTGATACTGTGGCATGCGGACTCTGTGTTCTAAGCTTGCATGGATATTGGGAGGGGGGTTAACTTTGCTTTACTACCCAAAGAACAGGGAAAAAAAAGAAATGTATCAATGGCATCATTAGCAAGAGACGACTATCATCATCAATGGATCAAATGTAATCAAACACTTTTTTTAGATTAAAGGAATGGGGAGGGCAATATATTGCCTTATTTTGTCTCTTTCTTTTGAAGATGCTCGCTAATGAGGGATAATTTTGAACGATTGTAACAAAGTGACATTGAATATGTTCTGTATTCCAACAACGCTGAGCAAATGCAAACACAACATGACAGAATTTATTTATTTATTTTTAAATAGAGGGATGGCAGAAGCAAAAGGCAAACCTAGCATACACATTTTCAAGACTTCTGCACTTTGAGGTGACAAAATGGATATTGGTTCTTTGATCATGTCACAGCTATTTTCTGTTTGACGGGTGTTGTATTTCAGTCTGCTACGCTTGTGACTGCTATGGAATCAAACCCGTGTGCAGACAAATATTTCTGCTTCTTTCTATTTCACTTGTTAATCATGCTGCATAGCTTTAAAAGAACCTGTGGTGAGGAAAACTGAATTAAAAACTCCACAAGGAGCGGCCCTTTACTTACCATCTGACCAAGCTTCCTTATGGTACAGACACATTGATCTGAATCTTCCACTATTTCACTGTCTTGGTTGAGTGGTCTATTTGTATCTTGGAGGTGTGGTCCCAATAACCCAAAACAAGGTGGGGTGTTATGGCACTGGCAAATTGATGTGCAGTGATTGTTGCCAAGTGAGCATATCATCATTTTAAGGGGTTCCAACAGCTTCATAAAAAATCTACATGTACATCTCAAGAGATAAACCTTTTTAATGTCCTGTAAGCTCACTGAGTGCATTATCCTTTGAATTATCTGACTTTCCTTCCAGATTCTTTTTGTTTCTTTTATTTCAACTCTGCCCTCTTCTGTCTCCTCTCTCTTCCTTGTCAGTATCAGGGCACTCTATGAAAATGATAGGCTCTTTGGAGTGCTGCAGGTGCACAGTGTGTTAAAAAAAGATGCTTTTTCTGGTCTCACCTCTCTTTTATTGTAATTTACAATGACATTACACAGACCTTTGGCCATTTTTTTTAATCCAACCTTCTTCTTTCCTTCACTTCATCACCCCTTTCATCATAACCTTCCCAACTAAAAGTAAATTTAAGTATGAGACGGAAATAGTGTTATAGGATAGATGTGACTGAGTACCTCAGTTTCAGACCAGTTTGACTAAAGGATACGGCAGAGTTATGTTGGCTCACAAATCCGACATACTTAATTTTTTTCAAGATACACATCTTAAGCTGTGAAAATATGTTTCCCATGTGTTTTTCAATCTAACAAACTGTGACTGTCAGAAAAACTAAGATGAAACTTATTCATGGCTAATTTACTTGACCTTAGGCAATGTAACGCTGCCATTCTTCAAAGTCCATGTTTATAAAAGTGTAATAAGCTATAGCATTGCAAAAAAAATTTAGCTGACAACAGGCAAAATTGGATATTTTTGAGTGTCATAAAACAGCAACTTGAAAAAGAGGCCATAAAGGGCATATTTGTGTTTCCTTTTTCCACATAGTGTGAAATTGAATATAAAAGATACCATTCAGACCTGGTACAAATATGCATCCTGTCTGATTTGGAGAAATTTACTGCAGATGATGTTAAGGTAGACCATTTTCCTATTTATATAATCTGTCCTAAAAATCAGATCTCAATTATCTGTGTTAAATGCAAATAAACATAGTTATTCCACATGTTCAGTTCAGATTAAAAAAAAAAAAGAAAAAAAAAAGTTAATGTTCAATTGTTTGAACCATGTAAATATTCAGACATTAGGAATGGCTTTGATTCATCTTGGTTGTATTTCTCAGAAGTAGTTTATCTAAAATTTCTTAATATGTATTTTCTATGTAGCTTGACTGACGAAATAATGGCGGACGAAGACGATAATAAAATCCCAGATCTTAGACCTATGAAAAGTGGGAAAAGCCCAGGGTCAGATGGCTCTCCAGATTAAACAACAGGACAGCAACAGATTTTGTCATTGCCTGTTTATGATCATCACAGGAAGCCATGGCAGAATGCAATGTGACGACTGGCAGCATTCCAAATAGATCCGAGCAAAAATTCCGCTATTAAAGGATTTTACACTTAGGGTTCAGAACATAAAGGTTTTTGTTTGCTAATGACATGTTATTGTACATATATGATCCATAATCCAGCATCCTCAACCTACTGAGCCTACTAGTTTAATATGGAGAAGTATGGTTGAATGGTTATTATTTCACAAAAGCAAACTAACGACCACCTATATTTGTATTACTGGCATCCCATAGTAAATGTCAAGAAGCAATGGTAGCAATCATGCCATTGTGTGTCAGTTTGCATGTGTCTGAGTTTCAAAATGTCAGGGAAAATGTCAAAAAAATTATTTTACAGAGATGAGCTGCATGAGACTACAGCCTTGTTTGGTTGATGTTGTGCTCAAAAGCTTTCATTTTTCTCCCCCAACATTGCACACGTCTCTTTATGGCTCTGAAAATAATTACTTCTGCTATTTCTCACCATGGCACGCCCGGGACACGCAGGGAAACAACACAAGAGAAGCAGCATGTGTGTAGCACCAACATATAGGTCACACTGGCAAAACAAAGCCTGTCCATCCGACATACAATCAGAGGAACATTTGTACTGGGAACAATTATTTTTCACTTGAACTTGTAAATATCCCTCTTAAAATGTGTTTGTATTTAGAGGTTGCAGTGCAATTAGGTCTTCAATGCCTATACTGGGAGTCATGGAAACTTTCTTTTTCCCATGACTGCTTAAGTAGAGTATTAAATCTATTAACAACATTATACTAGAAACTATTTATAGCAATAAAACACAATAAAACAAAGACACAAAAAATAGTTCTGGATACTGTTCATACAAAAAAGGGATGTAGCAAAATAAGACACCATGGAGATTAAGACAAATATTGGAATGAAGGTGGTGACAGAGCAAATTGGGAGAGACAGCAGTGATGTGAGATTCTAGCAAAGGCAAAGTGAAAGGACTGGAAACAGAGTGACATCTCACAGGAGGGAAAGCATGGAAGTATGTAATGAAGCCTGTCTGTGTCACTGTACCGTCTTTCGACAAGCGCTGGCACATAACTCTGCCAAAATATTATCAAGAGCTCACAGAGCCACCCAAGGAGGCCAACATCCTGTTTTAAGGTGAACACTTTCATGTCCGCACAGAACTAGATATACGCTCGCCAGCCAGATTATTAGGCACGCCTCACTTGTACTGCATTGGTGGACCCTTTACCTTCACAACTGCTTCAGTTCTTTGTGGAATAGATTCATGTAGGTGTAGAAAACATTCTCCAACGATGTTGGTCTATATTAACATTGTAGCATCAAACAGTTGCTGTAGATTCGTGAGCAGCACATCCCCCGATGCAAAACCTTTCTACCACATCACCTAGGCTTTGAACTGGGTCAATTCTATACGATGGAGCATTGGCCTGCTGGAAATAGTCATCAAACAATGTGTTTTTTAAAGGATGAATATGATCAGCAACATTTATCAGGTTAAATGCTTAGCACACACTCACACCATAATGTACCCATCGTGAGCCTTGACTCTTTACTCAAGGCAGGATGGATTCGTACGTTCATGCGTCTCTTGCCAAACTGTGACCCTACTTCCCAAATGACGCAATTCCAATCAAGGCATATAAGACCAGGCAACGTTCTCCAATCTGTTATTTTACAGTTTTGGTGGATCTGTGTGCATTGTAGCCTCGGTCTCTGGTTTGAGCTGACAAGACTGGGGAGTGTGGTCTGCTGCTGCAGCCCATCTACTAAAAAGATCACATGTTAAGAAATATCATTTTGCATACCTTGGTTGTGACAAATGCTTGGTTGAGTCACCGTTGCCTGATGATCACCGTTGACTGCCCCTGTTCAGTGAGCCTCGGCTGCTCATGACCCTGTTACTTGTTCCCCACTGCTTCCTTCCTGGGATCACTTTTGTTAAGCAAGGACCTAAAACAACCCACAAGACATGCTCTGACCCAATCATGCAGCCATCACGATTGTTGTCAAACTAATTTAAATCCTTGTGCTTGTCAGTTGTTCAACATATCAGCTCTAGAGGCAAGCTATTCACGTCCTGTCTAACGTATCCTACCACCACCAGGAGCAATGATGAAAAGATATTCAGTAGTGATAATGTTATGCCTGGGCAGTGTGCACAAGCATGATAGATTAGAATGTATTGTAGTGATACCAAGCCATGTTTTCCTCCCCCCCTTTAGTTTCTTACATTTAATCAGACGAAGAGCTATTTTTAAAGTGTTGTCTGAAGTATCTTGCAGTCTTCCAAGAAATCACTTCAGTTCTGTATTCCGCCACCTGTAGTCACAGAGGAGTTCAGCTCCAGCAACAAGACACCTGTTGTCAAAATAACACACTATCGAGTAATTATAGCTTCACTTGCCTTCAGTCTTTCTATATCATTTGTTCCCAGACCTCCAAAACACAGAGACTACGCACACAACATGATTAGACAACTTACAATTTAGCATCGGCAATTACTGCATAAGCAGCGTCAACATTTATTCTTCAGACCAGTCGCCCTGTTGTGATGACTGCGGATAGGAAGCGTCTGTAATTAGCAATCAGATTCCCTGCATATTCCGGCTCGCTGCCATTGTCCCAGCCCTCCTCATAATATGCAACACCCCGACAATCATTCCCCAGCTCAGAGCGCCGCGCATGTTTCTGTTTTTGTGTTTGCGTTTGCTTCTGTATCCTTTTTTTTTTTTTTTTGATCAGTAATGATTCAATCTTCACCAATTAGAGCCGGCGTGATAGTGAGGCAAACACGAGGCACAAAGAAGAGAGGGCGAGAAACCGAGAGTGAGGCAGAGGTTCTTAATAGAGCATTTAATGAAAGTTAATGGTGGGCTCTGTTCACCAGAGAATTGGCTGGAGGGAGTCTGCGGACTGAGCAAAGATCAGACATTGTGCATTCATGGCCTTTTTTCATTATCGGACCTCTCCTAATGATGAATATAAATAATGTATATCAGAGCATTGGTATATATGGGCAAAGACTGCAAAACCATTACTCCACTAGGGAGCCAATTATAGTCTAGAATGAAATGCAGGTTTCGTTTTGGGCTTCCAAGGTGTTCCCTCCAAAGGAGAGTAACCACCTAACACTGGTGTTGGATTTTAATGCTCTGCAGAGGTGGGTAGTAACTAATTACATTTCCTCAGTTAAATTTACTTGAGCTACCTGTTATTATCTGTCGCGGTCTGGGTCCTTTGAGCTGCACCACACAACGCTCCCCTGCATGAATCCATACCGAACATACAAAAGAACATACAAACGTGTGTTCAGTCGTTGTTGTCTATAAGTTTCAACTAATGTTTAAGTTAGGGTGACCAGATTTTTCTAATTAAAACTGGGGACGTCTCTGATTTTGTTGAGAATCTCTGTCTGGGGGTTGGTTTGTTTTGCCTGATCTGCAACGCCAACGGGGCAGCGAAGGCGTGTTCGGCTCAGCTCTTCTACTACGTCGGGGCAGAGTTAGGACCGGGTAAATACCTCCAGTCGTGCTAAACATTTTTACTCCATAATGATACACTGAAATTGGGGACATTTCCAGGGACAGGTCAACAAAAACGGGACGGTCCCTGGAAATCTGGGACGTCTGGTCACCCTATTTTAGGTGGTAGAGGAGCTGGCTAGTTTTCACAAGCCTCGCGAGCCCTCTTGTGGCTATCGACGGTAATGTTCCTTGGTTCATGCTGGTCAAGATGAAGTACTATTTAAATTTGATATATAACTTGCAACTGAAAATAAGTCGCAGGATTGGTCAAACTATAAAAAAGTGTGACAGTCTCAAAAATATGGTACATAATTTTTAAATATTAAATCATCAGCTGTTATGATTAGTTACGCATTACTTGAGTAGCCTTCTTACTGAATGAACACTTTTTTTTAAGTAATGTTAATAAGTGATTTATTTTTTATTTTTTAAGTAATGCTAATGTTGCTTAAAAAAAATTTCTGGCTACTCTACCCACCTCTGATGCTCTATCATAAAAGCAAAGTTCTCTATTGTAAGAAAACAATATTCAAAACTCAGTTTTCTTTTCTGGTTCACAGCCATTAAATTGACATTTCTCCAGTAAAACTGGATATTTGCAACTGTAGTGGTGCTTTTTAATGGCTGCACTTGGATGGGTTTCTGAGCCTTTCTTAATGCATCCACTAATCTAATCTTTTATATCAACACAGATTAACATAAATTAAAGATATGTTTAAAGGACATAAAAGGGATGCAAATGGATATAAACTGGCTAATGTTAACTTGTTCCTAATTGGAAGGTAAGCCACTAAAAGAAGTCTGCCCTTTTGTTGGCAGCGCTGAACGCAGTCGAGCCAATCATTTATTATTTTGTCATTTGAATTAGTAGTGCGGAACGTTTGATTACGTCCCAATTTCAGCATCAAAGTCGTTTTAGGTTTTTTTTTAGGTTTTCACTCACACTGATCAGTGTAATTAAACCGTAAACATGACTCAAAGTTTAAGATTACACCGTAAAGGACTAATGAAAGCGTCGATAAAAAGATCTTTATTCCTCTTTAAAAACCCACTGAAAGCCTTCACTGCCTTATATAAATGTCAGCCCGGTGTGTTCTTTCAAATGGTGATGTCAATGGCTCTCTTGGGCCCCATAATCAAATACCCCAATTCCTCTGCTCAGTGTGAGAGGTCATTATAGTAATCATAGAGGTGTAGGTCGAGGTGGTACCTGTGTGGCTGTAATTTGTCCAATCACACGGATGTTTTAAAGCTCTTCAGCACTACCACACACATCACTGCTGGGACAGCAGTACAATGCTGGGTCTGGCTGGGAAGAAGCTATCTTTATTCTAATTGCCTTACTCAATGCGAACTCTTACGGTCATAGAGCTTGTGGTAAAATAACTTAAGTCATATGATCTATTTTATCAATAATTTTTGACCTTGATGACTGACTGCTGTCTATAAGCTAATTTACATGTGTGTTGGGTTATCCAATTTAATGTAGGACACACAACTTTATTGATGCCTACACAACAGTATAACCTTGAGGAAAAATATGACAGAAACATATATTTTTTTGATTTAAGCTGTTTCATAAAATGAACGCCTGACATTTATTTTCATCGTCAAGCGAAGTTTGTTTTCTAGCACAAGGTTAAAAACCAAATTTAACCCAAGCATTGACTTTAATTCTGAATTAGCATTTGTTTAAATTCAATTTATAGTCTCCCACCTGCAGGTGAGGGGAGGGGAGCGTTCCTCCACACGTACCACCAGAGAAAACCTCACACTGTGCCTCATTAGCACCAGTTTGAACCACAGAACCAATTTTATACAAAATATGACTTTTTTAAAATCCGAATGACCTGAATCTGAATGACCATATTCAGTTTTGAATACAACACAATAATCACCTGTTTAGTTTAGTAAATGTAATCATTAGTTTAACCTATATCCTCCTTAGTGGCTTTTTCTTCACAGCCCTCGTCTTCCTCTTGCCTTCTGTAGTCAAACCGACAGCCAGCGGGGTCTAAAACATGTTGTCTTCGGCAAAAAAAAAAAGAAAAAAAAAAGCACTGTTTGCTCTTTTTAGATTAACTTCATTCCGATAATTTCATGTTTGCTAAATGGTTCTTACAGCTCTGATTTCAGAACATCACTCAGCTGGACGCTTAATGAATTCATTGTATTGATTATAATGTCCGTGAGCCCTGGCTGGAAAATATGAAGTGTCAAGTGCTCATTAATTCCAGAGAGAAGTTGGCAAACATCATTGACTCATTCCATTACCCAAAGTCCACATATAATTGACCTTGCAGCTCAGTCCTGCGCAGGGAAACTTTCCGGGCTTTGGCTGGGAGAAAATATTTTTCAGTTTTGAGTTGACGATTTTTCTGATGATCGTATCTTTACAGCAGCATCTTGTCCCTGTGTGGAGAGTTTTGCTGGGTCTTCGTTTTTTTTATGCTCACTTGAAGATAAAGCGTAACGTAGAGGTTTTGATGATACGAAAACCCTGAAGCATTTCAAACCGTGTTTATTCATATCCCCTGACATCAAAGGCCCCCTTTTTTTGTGTTTGCCATAATTTCACTTGGCATTTTCAGCAACTTGACGGAACAGAGGCCTATGATGGAGAGAGGGGGAGGGGAGGAATAATTAGGTTTAAAGCTAGATGAGTTTTTTTTCCTTTTATGTTCTAATACAAAGAGACAGTAATTGTGCCTGAGCACCAAGATTTCCCAAAACTCAGCTTTATCGCCTTGCTCCGGATTCAGAGTTTCCGCCTCCTTCGTGAGGAAGTGCGTGCACTGTGTACGTCCCGCTCCTCTTCTCCCAGCGTACAGTAGATAAAAATTCTTTCAGACATCAAATCCCATTTCCAGTATGCCAGGTTGATGCTGTGAAAGCTATTCATGTCAACTGTAAGCTGCTTCTTTGAATCATGTAATCATCCAAACATGCTTCTGCCGCCTCAGTAATGACAGGCACTCTGGCGGGGATGTCTCTAAGGAGCATACCTCCTGACAGTCACATTTGCTTGGCTCAGGGATGTCAATTTCCCTGTGTCGTAGGGAGGGTAATATTTTGACAACGGTGTGCACGTGTGTGTGTGCGTGTGTGTGTGTGCACCGTAAAATGATTTATACATGCTGGGATTCGCAGGGGCCCCGTTTGTTCTTTAATGGTTGGAAGTTTTGCTCATTTATCCTTTACCAGCAGTATCTAAATTAAACACACATTTCACACAGAAGAAATTAATCAGCATGTCGAGTACTTGGTATTTGTACTTTGTGTAAAAAAACAGAGGTGTTATTATTTGAGTTTAGTCGCTACCTTTTTTACTGGGAGATAAAAAAAACTGCATAGTAATTGCAACTTCATGTTTACGAGTCTAAATTAGTGGAGTTGGTCTGAAACTACTTGTGATTACAAATCGCATTTGTCAAATTTGCTCTCGAGAATGAGTCTTTGTGATTGCAGTTATGTTAACCTAACCTCCTCTTTTCCTTACTGTAAACTGTAATGAGCTCTGTGTTTTACTATAAGAAATATGCCTTTAGCGTTATGGACTTAATAACATTTCATCCCTCAACAGAAGTATTCCCTTTTTAATACACACTACTATAAACAAATCTACCTGCGTTTGTTGCCATGATACACTAACATTAAGACAACAGAGGTAAAAGAGACATAACTAAAGATTACTGAATTTATAGAAATCTGTGTAAGGTTCTGTCAGATCTGATGTATGCTTAAACTCGGTACCCTTTGAAAAATACCTTTGGTTTCCTTTCTTTCCCAGTTGGATAAATATATATATATATATATATATATATATATATATATATATATATATATATATATATATATATATATGTTTTTATAATGGTGTTAAAAACCTACCAGTTGTTTACCTATGAGTATTTTTGTTACATAAAATTACTGTAGAACATAGAAGTAAAACGTTCAGCTGAACAGAAGATCTTTGGAAAACTGTGTTTTACCAGCAATCTTGCACATCTTCAGACAGATTCAACGAATTAGAAGATTATTGAAATTTGTTTCATTAAGTGAAACACATTAAAAAGATTCCTTCCACACAGACTGGCGTTTTCACTGTTTGATTTCTGTTAATTATGATGATTTTCCACTCACAGCTAATGAAAACACATTTAAGATTAGAACATTACATCAGGCCACTAAAAACACAAAAAGGTGAACTAAATTAAAAGTGTTATTAATACCTGACTGAAGCTTTCTTTTTTTCAAAGGGTATTTTTATTCTGACAAAGGATCCTTGGAAGGCATTTTCTAACTGCATCACAAACAAAAAAATGTTCCCTCTTGGAATAAAAAAAGACTGTCATGTACTGATGTTAGAGAGTAAAATTATCTGGGAGGTAATGTTCACCAGGTTTATTTGATGCAGATCTCTCTTCTTTCTCCTATCTTGATAACAAACGACAAGACTAAGATGTACCCAGTGGAATTGAATAACTAATAAGATAAGATAAGTAATACCTTTATTGTCCCGCAGTGGAGAAATTCAGGTATTGCACGCAATTTTAGTAATACAACAAAAACCTAATATATTCTAAAGTTAGTTCTAAAGCAAACAGAGAATGAGCTTTTTCAGAAAGGCCAATATAAAAGAAGTCATAAAGTAAGTATTCCACAATTATTGGTAATATGGCATAACCACGTAAAAGATAAATATTAAAGTTAAACAGTTGGAAAACACCAGCCTATTGATAGAACAATAAGAGATAATATGCAATAATATGCTAATATGCAACAATATGCAATAATATGCTATATGCATGATAGTACAGCAACACCTTGGAGTAGCTAAGGAGTGTGCAAGTCTACCTTAGCATCTGAGAGACTGTAAATGACTCATGGTCAGATCAGAACCCATGCAACCATTAGCATGTTGTAAACATTTATTGAGTCTGTTGTGAGCAGCAGAGATTTTAATGTCTAACAGCTGCTGGGAGGAACCACCTGCAGACGCGCTCCTTTGAGCATGCTCAAAGGAGCGCGTCCTCCCAGCTGCCTTAAACTTAATAAACTAGATTTTGAAAAAAAACATAAATATTCAGAAAAAGGGGTAACAAAAGTTACTTTTTAACCTACTTACTTTCTTAAACTTTTAAAAAGCCAGGTGAATAATTTCTGTTAAAGTGAGTGAAGCAGTTTACTTCAGTTCAGTCATTGAATTCAAAACTAGGCTTCAATAAGAACGATAGTTTGGTAAAGAGCAGACGTTTCCAGCGATTTATAGTAAAACCTGGAAATTATAGATTCATTGGTTTATTATTTGTGCTTCCATTGCCTTAATGTTCATTCGCATTTTGTTTCGCAGGAGAGCTGTACATCGGTGGCGTGACGAAGAACATGTACAGCAATCTGCCCAAACTGATTGCATCCCGGGATGGGTACCTGGGCTGTCTGGCCTCTGTGGACCTGAACGGGAGACTCCCTGACCTAATCGCAGATGCCCTCCACAAGGTGGGGCAGGTGGAACGAGGCTGCGATGGTAAGAGAAAGCACTTATTGGACAGTTTCATTCATCCATCCATCTGTTATCAGTCCAAGGTCGCAGTCCTGGACTCTCCCAGAGGTGACTGGGTGTGAGCCGGGGCGCACCCTGAATGGGTCGACAGTCCGTAACAGGGCTGGTCTCTTTCAGACTTTTATAGAAAAATAAAAAAGCATCTTTTTGTCACTGGCAACCTTTTTTTTTTTTTTTTCTATCAAAGAAAGACCGTTTGATAATTATCTCCCCTGTGAGTTACCAGGGGAACAACTCAAACGCCATTGATTTCAAGTGTTATTATCCAGTCCGTAATAAGCTGGGATTGTTACTAAACACAGTCATTCCTTCTACGCAAAACAATTAGCAGAAAATCGCTGTTTAAATGTTTGCCTGAGAGGTTTGACGGAAGTGACAGAAACGGCTCTTGGAAAAGGAATCCAGCTAACTTAATTGACAAAATTAGACTACATTATACTGCCATAAATGAGTTTGGACTAAACACACAATTAGTCCTGTTTCAACTAAGTTAACCAACCCAACCTAGGTGTCAGTCAAAAGCCTTTTTCGGGAATTGTTCATTCTTGATGCAGTTTGTTACCCACAGATTCGAATTGCTTTAGACACTCTTTAGCCTCTTCCCTTTGTATATTGTCCTAGTCATTCTATAAATCCGGCTGCATAAGGCAGCAATTTCCAGTTTTTTTTTCCTATTATCGACAGTGTGGTTAATCTCAGTAACACCCCACTTTTGCTGCTTTGTGCTTCTTTCGTCTCGCCTCTGTACCGTTTTTACCTCTGCCACGCTTGGCTTGCTGCACGTCTCGGGCTAAATGGCTCTGGTGTCAGTTAATCCTGGGTATAACACTAGTCTTTGGCTGTAGCCGTCCGCCTTTCAACACAACCCACCCTGAGCCAGAGTCCACCAATGTCTCAGTAGCACACTGAGCACAGAAGAACCCTGCTTAATTTCCCTGTGGGGCACACTGGCCGAAGCAGCACCGACTAAAGCTTTTCATGTCTTTTTTTTTTTTTTCTACCTCTTGCTCCTAAATGCCACTGTTTCTGCCAGCCAGCTTTATTACCTGCCCACACTTAACACCCCACAACTACTTTGCTCCAAACACAGTTTAAAATTGCATTAAGTTATCTCACCGGTTCCTGCAGGCTCACACAATGGTTGTTAATGGCCAGACTCCAGGGAAACTGTGCTCTAATACCCGAGCAGATATTTTGGAGGATTTTATTGTATTTTATTATTGTATTTTTTTGTGTGACAAATATTAGTTCACCTAAACCCGAGGCTGTTTAAATGCAATTATCCCCCTCATGATATTACATGAATACATTGAAAAGAACGGTCATCATTTTACTACAATTACAGGAATAATTCTCCTGCCCTTAAGTTTATTCTTACTGATAGTTGTTACTAATGCAGGAAGGGTGGTCAAAGGTGGCTGCCATTTCAGATTTTTTTAAGGTCAAATGGCAGCTATTGTTTCCTTTTGCTCCCTGCAGACTCAACATTTCACTGCAACAAAAGGATGAAAAAGACAGAAAAGTAGAGAAGCACACACACTATAGCTCAAGAGGGAAAAAAAAAACAGAATGAAAAAAAAAGCACACATGAACTTAGCATAAAGGCATCGGCAAAACTGAACAGAAACATGAGCGTTTGTACCAGTGCCCAAAGCAGAGACTAAATCTAATTCCAAGGTTTTAATAAGATGTTTCATTTTAAGGTTCTTTTATTCTGAGGCATAAACCAATTTCCAACTGGGTGCACAGTTTGTACATAGGCAGATGTTTCATTTATGAGCAAGCTGTTCTGAAGTGCAGCGCTGACTGCAGAATGGGAATAAAGATGTGTTTACTTGGGTTTTATAGTCATATTAAGATTGTAGCCCCCTTAATACAACAGGATTTCTTCAAACATTTGGAGCAGACAGCAGATGGAAATTCACACTCCAACAAACCCCAATCATCAAGGATCTTAGGTAAAACTTGAATCTGGCTTCTAGATTAAAGGGGATGGGAGAAGTAATTACATGATGTTATATTGGCTTTGATCAAGAGTGCCAAATAATTATCAAGCAAAAAAAAAAGGTAATAGTTGTCATGTGGCACAAAAAGTCGGATTGGTTACTTGTTTATCTATTTAATTTGGATGAACCGGTGGGGCTGGGGTCTCCGTTTTAACTAGGCCATTTGTAAATGGCACAGTGCAGAGGCTGTTTATCCGTGCACAAACAAATTAGTCTGGAACTGAACCATGGTTTCTTTCAAATTCTCTGTTTAATTGAGGCTGTAATGAGAAGCCCCACTGCCACAACACAAAAGCCTCGGCGCACTTATTTTAAAAATAATTATCCCACCTTAGGCTTCATCTGCATCCCAATCAAACAGCTATCACTCGGCATTTTCACTAACAATTTGCAGCAATCCACTTTCTTTGAGTTGCACTAATGGTGAGCTTAGTTCCCTTTTTTTTTTTTTTTTTATCAGTCACCTGCATCAGCATCTTATTAAGTGATGAATAGTGGGCATTGAGGAGTCATACGTACTTTCCTGTCGGGTCAGTGGCCAGCATAAGTTGTGGAAGAAGTGAATTATTTTCCCGGGGTCTTTGATAGCTAGGGGTAATGAATCGAGATCCAGTGGTCACTCCAGCGTATAATACAAGATGCACTGCCTCACAAAAAAATATGTTAAATGAACACAACAGTTCAAATCAAATGCCAGCAGCAGGCTGCTTGACTTTGGGACAGGGGTCAGCGCCACAGAAATGTCCTCAGACCTCATGATTTAAAGAATCTGGCAAACTCACATTAGACTGATATTGACTAATGCTGATGTTCCTTTGACACTACCTTTCTGTATTTGTAATAAATCATGGTATTGGAAGTCTCGTGTTTAAAGGAAAATCTGAATATATCAGATTTTCATCAAATCTATTCAGTGAGTGAACTTGTTACACCATGTAGACTGATTACAAAGTGATATATTTCACACATTTCTTAACTTTGATGGTTATGTTTCATAGCTGATGAAAACCTAACAATTAGTTTCTCAAAAAAATTGGCACAGAACCATTAAATAAAGGATTTTCTTTCAAAGTTTTTCTTTCCTGGCTCTGCTAACTTTGAACTTAATAAAAATCTGTGGATCAACACCACCAGGTATGGCTCGCTCCAATCATACGCCACTGTAGAGATTTCCCACAGTACCTTAAAGGAGCAATAATTAAGACATTTACCTTAAAATTAACCAAAATGTTTTGCATTTGTTACCCAGGATGGAAGTAACATTCCTTATAAACAGTCGGTCCTCTCCATCAACAATGTCTTAGTCAAGTTTTTCACCTTTCAGAATTAGAAGTACTGGACGGAACTACTTCGATGTATTGTGTAGCCAGTGTTTACTTCCTGGTTCCTGAGCCAATGATATGAGAGTTCCCAGGGTTCCCAGAACAGATCACAGCATTTGGTATTATATCTTGACAAAAGAGCTGCAGCTTGCCAACTTGGAGGCCAGTAAGAGAGGCGGACCAGATATAGAACAGAATGCAACATCATATACCTATCCTGTGGAAGTAAAATTTCAGAGGGGTTTCACAGCTTCAGCGGACAACTGATGTTATATCATAGACCGTTTTCAGTGGCAGGCTGTCACGTATATGTTGTTCCAATTTAAAACACCAGGTGTCATTATTACTTATTGCTCTTTTAAGTAACTTGGATCCTGTGCCTCTACAGTCCTCTAGACTTTGGGACCCTGATTATCTAAGGAAATGTAATTTTTTCTCTCATCTGAAAAGAAGGATTTGGACCACTGATCAACTGTCCAGTCCTTTTTCCTCCTTAGCACTTACTTTAGAGGCCCATTCTAATTTGTCCCCCGTTGTGCACAATGTTGCTAGCACCCTATGGGTCTAAGATCAAGCCTGTCATGCAAGCGCATTGCATCACATTTGTATTATGTATTTTCCTACTCACTAGAGAAAGGGCAGGTTTCTTGTTTATGCATAGATTAGAAAGATTTAAAGAGTACATAGAAATAACACCATATGGTGCTAAGCAGAGGTTTCAGAATCAGAATCTGAATCAGAAATACTTTAATAATCCAGTGCAGTGGACTATCAGCAGAGCTGATGGAAATGTAACAGAGTGCCTACGATCTTTACGTTTCTTTTGCGTGAGAGATTTGGTTTTCACGCTCCTGGTTCATTCTCCTCCCTCCCAGGACCCAGTACCACCTGTACGGAGGAGTCCTGCTACCATCAGGGGGTCTGCCTCCAGCAGTGGGAGGGCTTCACCTGCGACTGCACGATGACGTCCTACGGAGGCTCGTTTTGCAACGACCGTAAGTGTCGGGTTTTCTGATCGCCGTGGTTCGAACGTGGAACGGCTTCGAATGAATGGAGATTGGTTGTTAGACGCTCTCTTGGATTTAATAGCGAAGGGACGTGTTTCCTTTTTAGAGTTTCAGAAGGTAGAGCGGAATGGAAAGGGAGACGGCCTTATTGTCATTCAAAGACTCACGCCGGTTAATGGGGCTCTTTGCTGTGGTGTAATATAGGTTTAAACAACAGATTGTCTCGCTTTAGGCAGGAAGGATTGGTGAGCCTTTGATCTCTTTAATGCTGTATCTCATATTTGAACTTCTTACCTTGTACTGTTGTATTATTTAGTCAGATGTATTTGCTATCCAGCTGCTCATGCCATAACTGCAGTATCTGCTTAAGGATTACAGCTAATATCATAAACAGCTAATTCATCATTACTGAGAGCTAATTTACTCCTTCTCCTCAGCAGCGCTACAAGTAGGGTGCAGCAAGAGCCATTCATTGCCCCGGCATGTTTTGTCGCACGTTCTTCCTTGTCAAAGCGTATTCAGCCCAGTGTTCACCCTGAGATTGGCTCGTTGGATGCTGCAGCGCGGCAAACCCATGCTGTGAGAAGAAAGGCTTATTTAGGCCCGGTGTCCCTGTCACGCACTCACCTGCTGAGAGGTTTGCATTGAAGCTGTGGGGAAAAGAAAAAAAAAAAGGAAAAAACGATGCGACGGAAAACAAAATGGAGTTATCACAGAAAACGGTGCTTATTTTAATTATTTTTTTCCCCGTCGCTGGCGCTGTGTGTTTTGCAGTCGGCGCATCGCAGATAATGCTTTCAGCGACGGTTCAGCGCTGAGCACGCGGACACGCATTCAGCGCCCAGAAGTTGCAGTTTAATGAAGGCAGACCTTTCATTTTTCCCTCTCAGCGTCGTTCACCGAGCATTTAAAATTGCACGGTAAATAAAGACGAATAACCCGACCTCTTGTCAGGGAGCTGTTTCAGATATTAATTAGAAAACACCACTTTAGCCTCAAGGAAACTGACTGAGAGCTTTATCCACCACCCTGCCCTGAATTCGGCATCAGCTCCGTGGACCAGCTCATTTTTAGGGTGTTGGATTTGAGTGGGCCTCTGCCTCGACTTGTCAGCCCAGATCTTCATCGCTTTTCAAACAAATGTTGACAATGGCGTGATTATTTGTCGCAGTGTGTAACGTAGAGCCTCCGTACGATACACGCCTTGCCTGACGGGCTAACATAAATGCTCGTATAAGTCGAGGTGCTGGATGATTACCTATTTTTCAGTTTTATTCGTGGTAGTGTTGGCGTGATTGCTGTGGGCCGGGATTAATGCCAGTGTCTGATTAGAGGAAAGATTGAAGAGTCCAAGATATGAAGGGAGAATAAAAAGAAGGAGGTTAATTACTTCTTGTAGGGGGGGGAGGCGAAAGAACCTTTGCTGTTTCCTTTTTGGAGGAAACATCCGAAAGTGTGTGGAACGATATGGTTCATGCTAACGCTTTTCCTGAAGCGGATGTGTGTGTGTGTGTGTGTGTGTGTGTGTGTGTGCTTTGAGGGCGAGTAGACAGAGGGACCTTCACCAGCAGCCTGATTTAATGCATTGTCTAACTGAAATCAAGGGTTGAACTGGCACAATCATCCAACTGTGCCACGGGAACAGTAAGTATAGTGTTCAGTTCCACATTTCAAAAAAACCCAGACGTATGAGACAATCAGCGGCGACACGTGCTTGTCATCCGGGCTCATAATAATTGGAGTTTTAAAGAGCGACGGGCTGCTGGTTGAAGGTTCGCTCGCACCTTGCGTTCCTGCAAAGTTCTCGCCGTGACCGGCGTCCACACTGCGGCGCCGAACATCTGAGAGGACATTTAGCATGCCCGCCTCCCTCGTGGAGGAGTTTGGTCGTTGACAGAAAAATCAGAGGCGTTTAAGTTTGCCGTCTACCTCTGAAAAGGCTAAAACAATACACAACCGTCAACAAAGCTCAAATGCTTTGAAGATATCAATAGAGTTTCATGTCGTCTCTAATGTGCAAAGCAGTGTGGCTGCCTGTTTGAAATCTGCAGGGCTCTGTTGATGCTTGTTTCCGTTGCCGCTTGTCTTTTTCCTCCCTCACAACAGCAGCACATCTTCTGTCATCTTTCCTGCCAGCTTGAAACAGGAAAAACCAACTCACCTCTTGCCCTCGAGATCTCGGCTCTTTCCCCCGGCGTCGGCTCCTCTCTCTCTTTTGCCTGCTTTCCGCTTTTCGCTGCATCTCACTTGGGCGTTCCACCGAGCGCGCGTTTCTCGGAACGTGTGCCTATGTTCGATTCAAATTTCTTGAACCAACTTCTCAAACGCAAGGTAGGACCTAGTACGGTACATCATGTGCAACCTTCGCGTTCTGTTTTCACAGATTGCCCGGATGGAATTTTTCGACACAATTGTCTTTCCAATGGCACAGATACCGTCAACTCTGCACCAAAAAAAACAAATTAGGTCCCCTTAGTTAATCAGTATGAAGTATTTTACAGACTTCAGATCATCTATGAAAATTTTATCGTTTTTTTTTTTGTTTTTTTTTGCTGTAGCCCTTCAGTACTGTGTACTGTGTGTACATACATATTGCAGAATAAGTCATAAAAGCATGAAAGCATTGGATGATTGGTCTCTTCCAAGTAGAATGTGTTTATGAATATGTGAATATATGTTCAACTGTGCTGGTGTACTTTGTATAACAATTTATTATCAGAATTATATTGTGCACTGTGAGTCTCTATACTAGGAAGATGTGGTTTAGATAAAAAATAATGTATATATTTTTTTAGACATGTATTGCGTAATATTGTTTTCTTGTTCCCTTACCCCTGGGAGAACGGAGGGAAATTAGCCTTTGGCTAGAATCCGGTGTGTTTACACTCATGCTGCTATCATCATGAATGTTCGTTAACATGCTCTGTCCCTTTCACATAAATAAATACTAAAAAAAAGACTAAATGATGGAAAGGCAACATCGTCGTGCAGTAAAGTTTCACATAATTTCACTAAATCTCCCATGCCTTTCATGTCAAAGGTTATACACTTGTCTCCTAGAAGAAAGAAAGGAAAACCTAATTACTTTAACGGTGCACTCAGAAATAGTCAAGAAATTAATGTGATTGGCATTGCTTTTGATTCCCACTGCGCAATAAGAAGCAAGCAGCAAGTAATAGAGTAATTATTTCTCAAGCTGTTGTGTGAATGACCTTTCCAGGTGACAATTACAGGGAAGTGTGGAGCAGCCTTACTGGGGGTATTTGTTCCTGTGTGCGTGGACTTAAAACAGCAACAAGCTTTACCGAAAAAGCAAAAAAACAAAACCAAAAAGAGCATCTTATTAAAGTGGCTGCTGAAAACACACTCCGCTGCTCGCTTCCAGCTCCATGCGGTCGCACTCACACATTAATAGTTTTTTTGTGCTGTAAACATTATTCAGTGTAGAAAGGCTTTTGTGTTGTTTCCTCTATTTGAGCCCTGCCTGAATCATTTGTTTTACTTGGGGTGGAAGAGTTGTCAAAATTATTGACACTGCGGTTATTATTTATGAATGCAGATTTGCGGTTCGGCAGAGTAGATGATTCACACTGAGACAAAGGATTCCATTTTCTAGTATTTGTTTTTCTCCACCTTTACTAAATAGGTTCGCCTGTTTAAGCATGTCAACAGTTCTTTGCAGAAGTATTCACGCCCTCTTGAACCTTTTTTCACTTGGTCTCATTAAAAGACATTATTCAGTGTATTTTATTGGGAATTCATGTCATGACCCAACATAAAGTTTAGTGCATCGTGACGTGGAAGAAAAAAGGACAGAAAGCTAATTCTGAAAAGTGTGGCATGGGTTTATGTTCAGGCAGCCTGGTTCAATAATGTGTGGTATTGCCTCTTGCTGTAATTATAGCTGCAGGTAATTCCGGATGTTTCTTTTTCCCCCAAAATAGTTTAAACTCAGTTGAAGGTGACGGAGAGAGACCATGAACAGCAATTTTCAAGTTTTGCCAGATATTCAATTTGATTTAGGGATGGCCATATACTGGGGCCATTCTAACAAATGAATATGCTTTGATCATAACCATTCTCCTCCAGTCTCAAGTCTTTCAGACAATTGTGTCATTTTATTTCTGGGCATCAGCATAAAGAGGTTCCAGTATCAATGCATTTTAAACGTCTCTTTACACTTACCAATTGAGTGCTATTTGAGGTTGATCCGTTTAAAAAATGAATACATTAAAGTTTTTGGTTGTTAGCTGACAAAACGTGAAAAGGTTTGATGGCTATATTTACAAAGCGTTGCAAAGATGAATCTTTAATTTCTGATTAGTTTGCAGCACGATGGGATTAAATAGTTATATCTCTGAATTTGGCAGCCTTACCATTACCTACAGTAAGTCCATGCAAAGATGAATTATTTTCGCTGTGCAGATGAAAAATATGGACTTGTTGCCTTCCAAGCCTTGTGGTACTATCTAAAATGCAGTTAAAGTGATGGCTTCATTGTGCCCGGATTATAAAATGCTACAAGAAGGTATTTGAATTGAAAAAGGGGGGAAAAAGAAAAAAAATGAGCTATTATCATACAACTTGTCAACATCCTTTGATTATGGGAATGCCTCCAGGCTAATTGATACCTTCATTAATTTGTCAAGTCACTCAAGATAATGTTCAAAGGGAAAGCAGATGACTGAATAATATGTGACACAGAGGAAAAATGGGGTGATTGAAAAAAAAACATGGGATTACCCCGAGGTTTTCAGCACCTGCTGACAGTTTTGATTACAGCTAGCTGTTTCCTACAAACCGTGTTCTTGTTTTTCTTTTTCAGATTCTGCAACTGACAGTGACATAAAGACATGCAAACTCTGTTTCCACTTATATTGTACAAATATATAAAGGATCACTGACTGCCGTCGCTTAAGCTATAAAAAAATGTCCCTTTTAGCCTCAAATTAAGAAGGGGCTGTTTACCTTTGCTTCGTTAGACCGTGTGGGGTTTCATTTTAAAACCTCACCAAGTCAGCTAAAATCCCTTTTTTTGTTGACTCTACCCTAATATTTACTCTCTGACAGAAGCTGTTCCAGATGGTTTCCTTGTATCAGAAATATTCTCCTTTTCCATATCGATCATTAATACCAGCATATGGATCGCTGTAGCTTTGAAAGCGCGCTGTTATTTATATCGCTTGAACGCAACTAGTGGTTTCCTTTACTGTATCACCTTGTTTATGCATATAGCTGTCTTTATGGAATAACAAATCGAAAAGAGCAGCCTCATACCCTTTCTTGCTCAAACAGATCTGATAGCGTTTGTTATTCCCCAGCAGCCTTCGGTGATTGACTGGTCTATTTGTCTCTGCAGAGCCTGTAAGTGGGCCACTTGGTATTCTGCCTTATTCATCTAGAACTGACTCAGAAAGAGATGCTGTGTAAGTGGGTGCAGTATGAGGACATAGTTTCTCTCTCACTCTTTCGCTTTCTGCTTACGTGCACATGCGAGCGCGGGAGAACAAGACAGAGGAGGGACTGAGACGGGCTTCAGAGGGAGGCCCGCTGCTGCTTTTTATGTTTAACTGTATAGCATTGACTGGGCGTTTGCACGTCACGCGCACGTGTTCAGTGAATCCAGCTGCCAGTGCATGGTGCTGCCAAGCATACTAACGACGGGAAGAGCGCCAGCGTGTTTGCAGCACTGCTGATTTCAATCTGCATCCCCTCCCAATGGCTCCTCTCTGTTGCTCTCTCTGTTAGCAACCAAGCTCTCAGCGTTTACGGCGGGTTATTTCTGTAACACCAAAGATTGTCACTATCGGAGCACTTCGCTATACTTAGTCTTTGTAAAGATAAGACTGACTACGCAGGTTTTTTTTTCTTTTCCGTTTTCTGTTAACCAAACATTGACTTTGTCCCATTTCGTCTAATCTTAGATTGCTCTACTCATTATGTTCTTTTGTGCTCAATAAAGAACATTAATATGCAGGTGTTATGTAAAACTAGGGTTACTCTTTGCAGACATTATCATTAGATTTGGTTACAAATAATTATTAATTTGATTAATATTTTTTAAATCAATGCATTGCATTTGACTTCCTGAAATTATACAATACACAAAAGCTGCTACACATATTTTTTATTTTATTTTTTGGTCCTTTAAAAACTTAATGAGCTGTCTTTAGTATTGAACTTCACATCTTTTTACTTCTTGTCAATAACTGACCCAATTTACAAAAAGGCTCCAAGACTGTCAGCAGATGTTGCCATGCAGGGTCCTCCCATATAAGTTCATTGTTTCATCATGACAAAGTTGTCACTATTTGATTGATTTTCCCTCCTGCTTCATTCCTTCCTGCTTCAAAATTAAGAGGGCCATTTTAGCCTCTTTGTTCAGGAACTGGATATATTTCCTTACAGTTAGAGTTGAAGCAACAACAGCACTTAAAGGTTCTTAGAAAGAAGGTTTTTGAAAGTACGATGACGCTGGGCCTGCTTAGTGTTGCCTCTCATCCACAAACCATGATGTCAGAGAAAAACAGAACTCAGAAACGGTGATGCTCCACACAGCTTCTATGTACAGTTATTGTTTCTGTGAGCATAAGCCCCACACACAGTCATATTTAATAAATTGGAATATTATTCAAAAGTGCATTTATTGCAGTAACTTTGTTCAGTAAGGGAAATGCATTATATAGATTAAAACATACTGAATGATGTTTTAAAGCCTTGATTGGATTTTTTTTCTACCCGCAGCTATTAAAAAAAACCACAGCATTTAAGATGAGAATATTGCATTGCACATTTAAAACAAGTATAATTTTTCTTGCAAAAATGTTACTTAGTGAAAAGTATATGCAATATCAGCTTAAAAGCAGATTTTAAAAAAAAGTACTATTAATCTCACAAACAAGCCTCTTAGAAATGCATATTCTTATTCCTTGAATATGACTGTATGCAAAGTAACCTACAAATAAGAGCAGGAAGATCACTTGAAACGCTTGATCTAAAAGCCTAGCTAAACACATCTAGGGAGGTTTTGTAACAGCAAAGGGAAACTTTAGCTTTGAACATTGACATACAAACTGTTTATTTCCCAGAATTATGATCAAAACAATGACCTATCCTTTAAAAATGTCAGTGATTGGTTGGTGTTACAGTAATCAAGATGAATGGATTCATAATTAGGCCTGTTCCAATATAAAATTGCTCTTTTATTTTATAATGTAACATTTTGAAAATAAAAGCATTCAAGTTTCCTTTAAACTGTTTCAATGAAAAAAAAAAAAAAACCTTCCCTAACAACATTTTAAAGGTAGACAGACTGTAGACAGATTTAGTGATCAATTTTGTTCGGAGTACTTGGCGACGGCTAGGTTTTTTTGCGTGCTCTGTGGTCTATAGCTTCATCAAGTGTAGTTTAGCCCTGATTTCTAACCTTAGAACCCTTGAAGAAGTACAACAAGCTATTTTTAGCTAGTTATTGTTACACAAGCTAACTGCTCAGATGGAGCCCTCAGTCGGCTGTAAAACAGTCATGCAGTGTGTTGCTTGCTCACCTCATATTTGGATTGTCCTGGGTAAAGTGCATTGTTTCAGTGATTTAACAAACATTAAGTCAGCACCTCACACAATGAAATCCTTTGCACTGTTCATCCACTTTGAAGTGGATTTCTATTACATCGGTATAACTAATAAAAAGATAATACATAATCAAAAGTGGCACATTTCCATAGAATTTAATCAAATTAAGAAAATCAGAAGAGTATGAATGGATTTACACCAATGTAAATTCTGAGGGTCATCATTGTTCTTGCCACTGCATTTTTCAGCCTTGGCTTCCATATTAAAATACGTTGTGGTCCTTTGAATCTTAGTCAGACTGAGACATACTGTCTGAATATTTTGCAAGTGGAATGCTCCCTCTGTCTGAGGTGTATTCCTGCAGGTAAATATTATGTCTAACTTCAGGAGAAGAGATTCCTCTCTGCTCCTGAAATCAGGATCTTTCCTAAATCCCCAGCAGTGTGCACCAATGTCAACTTCTGCACTGAAAATTCCTTTTGGTAACCTGCTGTTTTTTTTGTTTGTTTTTTTTTGTAATAATTGTACAGTTGGTAAAGAATGAATTGCACATCTGCCCATTTATTTGAAGACCTATCCAACATACCATTTTAGGATCTTTGAAGTTGCTCAATACTTCAGTGTAGCATTATCACTGTACAACCATAGTCATTAACTAAGCTTGGAAAAATTCCCATTATACGCACCAAGCAACTGCTATACATCAGTAACAGTTAGTCTCAGGCACCTATGATAATGTGATCGTAGGTGATTTTGGATGTTTAGATACTTAATATATTTATATAGTATGTACCTTGATATATATTTTGTATGAAGTGAATGTGCTAGTGTTCTTAATTCCCTCAATGATTCTTTTATTTATAGTAGGTTTGCTCTCTAAGCTTGGTTCTTGGTGCTTTTGCCAGACCACTGTTAATGCTTGATAAGCTTTACAGGATTCAGGCAGCATCAGGCACGCTGAGCCCCTCTCACTGCATCCCCTCACTAAACCTTAATGAAGCCCGATCACTGAAATGCATTCCCTCCCGTCCTCTCCTGCAACTCTGTAGGTCACTCTTTGTTTGGCGCCTCACGTCGGAATCCAGGATAGCCAGGGATTTGTGGGCCAAGGTGAGAATGCACAAAGCACTTGTTTTTGCCTTAGCGGCAGTTGTCAGGTCGCTTCTTACGATGAAGGTCACGCTGACTTTACGATGAACTTAGCGCTCAACTGAGCGCGGATCAGGCCAAACAGAAAAATTAAGGGGAGGATTAGCCCTCTCAGATTCCCATCACTGGCTTCAGTGGTTCAGCCCAAACTTGGTGGGTTTGGGCGAGCGTGACCGAAGCCTCAGACAAACTCCTCTTCACAACTGTCTGATCTGTGGCACATTGGCATGCATACAGAAAGAGAACAAAAACAGTTAGAAACCAACTTATAGATCTATGGGCATTTTCATGTTATATATTTACTCCAAGGGTACATTATTATTTTTAATTAGATTTGGGGCGTCATCTCTCCGTAAATCCTCTGTGTCTCCTATATTTTCTGCTTCTCGCCAGCCGGGCTCATAGTGTGACTCTCCAGGCCAAGCAATTAACTGCCACCTCATTAAGTCAAAAATACAGTGTGAATCCTGTATATATATATTTTTTTTTTTCCCTGTATCAAAAATGCAGACACATATATACAAAACCTCTCTCTTTTTTGTCAGTAATGGTCTGTATGACAAATTAGATACAGAGAGCTATCTCTCCATTTGCAGACGCTGAATGTGAAGTACGGGCAGAAAAATGAAAGCAGCCGTGGAAACCAGTGGATGGTGTGGGGGAGTAATGAAATAGTGTTTGGGCATGCAAAGGCAATTTTGGCTTCCTTAGAAGAGAGTGACGTTAAGCCCACTGGACTTCAAAAGTCACCATGTCAAGAACTTGAGGGGGGGATTGGCTGAGGGCGGCCGGTCACATTTTGTAGCCTCTGATTCTGACGGCAGTAACTGTAAACCAAAGGGCTGCCGTAAAATACGACTCAGCCGGAAATAATGCTTTTGTTGTGGTTGTTGGCTGCCTGTAATACATTCATGGTAGCATTTCGAAAAAAAATAAAAAATCTACCCCCTGCAAATGTTTCTAACCTCCAGTCAAGATCCAACAGATGTCAAAAGGTGAGGTGAATGAATGACAAAGTATTGCTGTAGGTTTGCCTGGTTTCCAAAAGGTTTATAGTGTGTAGATCACTTAACCTCAAGTTTAATTAAGATTTTCCTTCTTTTCCTCTGACTTTCACCCTGAACTTTAAATGAAACTTTTTTCTTGGTCTGCAATAGGTTTTGGGACGTACTTAACCACTACATGCGTTTTCTCTCCCTGCTTGGTTTTAATTAAAGAGTGCACAAGCTTTTAAACTACATCTGCATTAAAGGGCAATTAATGGGTCTTTGTAAATGCACCGAGCCACACCAGCCACTTGGAAGCCTTATTAAAAGCCTTTCATATTGGTTTGAAACGGAAACAGGGGTTTCCATATTGTTTTTGTGAACGTAAAAAAAAAGGAAAAATGAATGAAAAACCGCAACACACTACATCATTTTTGTCTGGATTTCAGGTCATACATTTTATTATCGGCTAAATTCTCTTTTCATAATTTGTACAGGACAATGTGGTGTATCTGAGTAGTGCCAGTAGTCCCGGCCTGATTGTATTCACCAGTGCAAAATGCACTTTCAAAGTGCACTTTGAAGTAGCATGTACACCGTCTACCTTCTTGCTGATGAAACATACTGTAACTCTGACTGCTGGGCTTTTTGTGTGTGTTAGCAGGGATTTTTAAACAGTATCACATGCTAGCACGGCGCTGATGGCAGCCAAAAAGAACTTCTGTGCTTCTCGATTTAATCCTAAAATGATTACGTTTTCTTGCATATTTGAAGCTTTTTTACAACAGTACCATCCTAATCCATCCATCTTGATATTAGGTGTACTTATCTAAATGGGTACTGTAATACTTCTCCCGTGCACCCCATATTTGAACATTTAACCTCGCAAGTAATGTAAAAACAGTAGTTTTAACCATTGGCATAGCCCTGAAGCATGCTAATGTGTAGGATAAGACAATGTGTTTTTTGTTTGCTTTTTTTTTGTTTTTGTTTTTTCCTGAATATGATCTCAAGTGAAAAATATCAGCTAACATAATCAGCCTTATTAAAGCGTTTACTGTTGGGTTCAATTCCAAAATAGTTTCTACAAATGGCGGGGAGCTTCATTGAGACAGACACACGCTGCATGAAACCTTTGTGTGTTTACATCTCGCTGCTACAGACAGGTTGCGTTGAGCAGCCTGAAGCCGTCTTCTGAACATTGCGTCGCCGTGTAGTTTTCTTCTGCATTTGGTTTGATTTATGGTGAGTTCGGGAGATGCAGTATTGCTCTAACACTTAAAAAGCCTTAATCGTGTTCAGTTCCTTTACAATTCCCCTGCTATGGTGGGGAAATGTTGATGTTAACCATTTAAGCTGTTTAAGATAATGGTAATTGATGATGATGATAATATAAATGGCCAGTGGAAACGGCCAAACAAACCTGGAGCTGCAGGAGCACCATTTTTATCTACTTTCAAAATTACATGCATACACTGACTAATAAATGTCCCTTAGCATGACCACTAAATATTTTTAACTTTTGACAAGTTTCTGTCAGATTTCTGGTTGAATATTTGACCACTTTCAAAAAAGGACTAGGTGGGATTCACTAAAATTCTTTGTTTTTTTTTCATTGATGGACCAAGAAGGTTAGCAGACAGCATATGTGTTTTCCTGCCACTCTAAAATTTCTGATTTCATATTTCTGATTTTAAGGCTGTTGAAGAGATTGTTGGCACCCCAAACATGCCTTGTATTCGTACATTATAAGCACGATTGGTAAAGTGTCTGATGCTTGGTTAATAGCAGTCTTCTTTAACTTTCGACTTAGAATGTCAGCGTTCCCTCAGGGCAATCGCACAGTGTGAGACCTTTCCTTAAGTTGACATGGTAGATCATTCAGGCTGACACACTCAGACACAGAAGCACTGCACATATAGAAAAACAGACCTTCCTTTTATTCCTCCCTCTGGGGCTTGACTTGTCAATAAACTGAGCCGACAGTTTCCTCTTCACCTTGTCTTTCCTCTACATCCTGTCCTTTTCCTCAACTCTTTTCCCTTCCTGACCTTTATGACATGAATATACATTTTAAGTTGGTGTTTATCTCATTTAATCCATTTATTAAGCTGTTCTTTGTTAGATTGGAAAAACGTATTATTATTATTTTTTAAGAAATAGTTTTAGAACATAAAGTTTGCCATAACCACCCCCAAAAGGAGAGAGCAAAAGCAGATGAAAATTATGTGACGTTACAAAAACAGAGTATATGTTTCATCAATTTCTCACATTATCACATAGCTGATTTGTGTTTTAATAAAGAAAATCTAAGCTTCTTTACGTAAAGGACACTCCATAATCAACTCTTAACGAAAATTGTAGCATATTTAATGAGGCATCCAACTTGGAAAGTCTTCCACAGAGTTTTTGGTCATGTAAAACAATATTGTCTGAGATCCCTAGTTTATGAGTGCTACTGCAACAAAATACATAAAAAATACATAAATGTTGCTGCAATGACTAGATATGCAAGTCTTAATCTCATGTCACTGTGCAGACCCTCTGTCTGCACCAAGGAAGATGCGTTCACAGCAGTGCAACTTATTTTCTAATTAACCCAGCTGATCATTATTTGTATTCTTGGAGACACTTGCAGTATATAGACAACTTTCATTCTCCAATGATGATCTGATTATCAAGTAAATGCTAGGTAACACAATTTCCTTTTAACAATGTTTTTTTTTAAACACACATGCTTCTGTACTTTTCGGGCCACTTCTGCGACGTAGTTTGAATGTTATTTCGTTTTCTATTTTAGCTGTTTCTCTTGTTTCTTAAAAAGTCAGGGAAACAGCTCCATGCTGTCCTGCCCTCTATTTCCCTCCCCTACTCGCTGCACTCAGAGCTGCTGTGGGCGCCCCTCAGTAGCGGCTGAGAGGGAGAGAAACAGAAAGAGCCTTTGGAGGTCTTTACTGTTGTAGACAGACAACAGCAAAGCGTCATTTCACATGCAGTTATTCACCACTGAAGCAAGACTAAACTTCTTTGAACAAATGAAAAACATGAAGAATGATAAATGCAAAAATCCGTCCTGATTCAAAAATGATTTACTCTGAACAGCAGCCTTAAAGTCTGTTAATCTAAAATAATACACATAAATTCTGCATATTTTGAGAATTTTTGGCTTTGATTAGCTTCTCCTGATAAATCTTCCTCTGTAAAACAAAACAAGGTGAGTTTCCTCTGTAAAGTCCGACCTTTTTATGCTTTAGGGGCTTGCATCTAATAAATACAACATGTGAAAACATAGCAAAAAATATGTCTTATTCTAACAACACTTTATAGAATGAATGCAACAAAACAAAGGGTTGCTTTTAGGCAGAATTTTGTTTTAATCAGCAAAAAAGGCTACAAATTTTTTATTAACTTTTTTTTCCATTTATGTTCAGTTTCTTGCTCACTTTTTTTTCTCCGACGATTGTAAACTTGGCCGTGTGGAAATGCAGCAACTTTTTTAAAGCAGCTCTGAGTCAGTTGTCAAGTGCGTTGATAAATTATGTGGGACTTAAAGTTTTATGAATTCAAAATTTCCCTCTCCTTCTGTCCTTAAATAAATTTCACTACCTTCGTGATATAATGTTTCAACCCAAACACATCATGGTGTGTTTGGATCTCCTGTTCACGCGCAGCTGTCATGAGAATGGGATTTAAAGAAGAGGAGCGAAAATGACGTGGACTAAAAGAGAAGGAAAGAGACTGCATTGTCCCTCTTACCAGTGGCCCCCCTTCACTGGCCATGGAGGAAAAGTTTGGCTCTCACAGTTGGAATAGAAAATGTCAGCGCTTCCTTCTGTATTCCAAATCCCTAAGCTATAAAAGAACAGGTTTTTCAAATTTCTTTCCAACATTACTCTGCTCTGTTGTATCAGTATTTGGGAATCAAAAGGGTCAGCCATATGGGGAACCCAGGAGGGATATGTTGTAATTGGACCATTAATGAGAAGGGATTCAAGCATGGGCGTAGGTTTGTATAGGGACCATAGGGACATGTCCCTACCAATAATTCGATGTGAATAACATGTTTATAATTTACAATACATCGTTGTTACAGCAGTCGCTTATTTTCCTCTCGCAGCTCCGCTGCTTGGCGGCGGCTGTTGCAGCTCCGTCTGCCAGCCTGCGTGTCCAGTCCACTGAGCTATATAATACACTGGAGTGCTGATTTTGCCGAAAAACTGAAGTCACTGGCCGCCATCTTGCTCCTCCCTACTCTCACAGAATCCCATAGGATTTGCTTGGAATAACAAGCAGTTTTCTGGCTGAGTGAAAACGTTTCACAGGTAATTCTACAGTCAGTGGATGTACTAACACTATCAACTACTAGGAAATTAGGTGCTGAAATATTTTACATGTTATTCATCTTAAATATATATAAATGTATAAATAAGTATGTGTATATGTATATACGTATATATATGTATACACATATGTAAATATATGTTTTTGTATATTGTTATTTATATATTTATAAATGTTAAACATATATATTTAAATGAATAAAATGCAAAATATTTCAGCACATGACTTTCTCAGTACTTGATAGTTTTAGAACATAACATAAAACTATATGGCATTTGACATTTTAAAAGTTTTAAGCACCCCCCGAACATGAGAAAATCCTCGTTATTCAATGCTTTAGCGCACATATTCCCTAGGTACTGGGGGGAAATAGGGAGTACCAATATGGCGGCTGGTGGCTTCAAAGCGACTCGTTCAAACAGATGGTGATTAGCACTCCAGTGTATAATATAGCTCAGTGGTCCAGTCGGTCTTTCCTGTCGCTTTAACTTAGCAGCGCACGTAACTGTGCTGTGTGCTGTTTAACTCCACTCTCATTGGTTGTTTTGCCTTAAGTCCCGCCTTCTCTCTCCCTGGTTGGCTGGTTTCTAGTGCGTGCATGTGCGTGCATGCTTGCAGCGCGAAATTTAAATTTAATTCACACTAGAATACTGCGGTTACTACAACGAATATTAGACTACAAAACTAGTCCCAATTAAAAAAAAATATATTATGCACGCGATAGAAGAAGCAGGAGAGAGTAGTTTTCATTTGTGGAACTTAAGAAATGTAAGTAACCAACGTTAGCATCTTAAAATAATATTTAATTCTGAAGTATAATACATTTTATCAACAAAAATATTCATTGTCAGGCAGGAGTTCTGAAGACTGCTGGAAAAATCGACAAGCAAAGAATGTAAGCTTTCAAAAAATCCCTTTAAGGCGGTTCAGATATAAATAGCAGGTGTTATTCGTTTTATAGAGTATAACAATACGAGATGGTGCCTAAACATTTTTAGAAAGCATAATTAGGGTTCAACATAATAATAGTGCTATTTAATTCACTATTTCTACTTTTGGAAATAGGATAAAGTACAAACAGAGGAACACATTGGTTTGATTTTACATAGATTTCCACACAGTCCATAAGTAAATTAGTACAAACATTAGTGTCCGGTAAAATGCTTGAATCTGGCTGTTTATTTTGGATATTATTACATTACGGATAAGATAGTGTTATATTTTCTTTTAATAATTGTTAAAAGCGATTTTATATTTGAATAAACTTAGGCTCATGCTTAGTGTTGTGATTGTAGATGATGCCACCAAAAATGAAAAGAGACATAAGGAGCTATTTTAACACTCAGACAGTAAGTATCATAGGATGATATAAAAGGTTGTGTTACATTTAATCCTTTAATACTAAAAACACACTTGTATAATAGTAACATTATATAATTATAGGAAACACAGATATCCAGTAATAATGATGCAGGGCAGCTTGAAGGTGAAGCAGCTGGCCCTTCAGTGCTTCAGGTGATGTCTAATTTATTTTGATTACAAATTAAGGAGCAGCTTTTTATTTATATACAATATATATAGTGCTTATAAAATTTGTATTAATGTAGCAAAAAATGCTGCTTTTCTCTTTAAACGAAATGTCCCCTGATGCTCACGTCAAGTATAAAAAATAGGGGCATGCATATTGCATAGGACCAATGACATCAAACCAATGAAACTTGAGACCAGTAGTGTCCCTACCAAAGTTGAAATCAAACCTACGCCCATGGATTCAAGGTCTGAAAATCAAAAGTGCCCTACTTAAAAAAGCTCCATATGGACAGCTAGCAACTCATTTAGTCTTAGTTTTAGCTTTAGTGTATCAAGCGTATGCCAAATTGTAAAAAATAAAAAGGTCAGAAAACCAAGATGCTAATTTGAATCTTCACTAATTGAAACCAGCATCTTCGGTTTTATGATGGAAAATTATTTTTAAACGGAAGAAAATCTCCAGCAGAACCAGGAAGGGCAGCTGTTTCCCCTGATTGGATGTGGGCTGAGGAAACTGTTGGTCAGGTACAGGCCTGACCCACAGAAAAAAACAGACAGACAAAGTTATAGAAACCAATGGTAATGTATACACGTATGGAGACAAAGACAGCATTGTGAAGAACAGTTCTCTCTCCATCTTAGGAGGTCTCCTAGGAGGCCAGGCCTAAAAGCTCTGTGACTAAAGGAATAGCTCAGGGGCATTCGAGTCAGCCCTAACCATAAGCTGCACAACGGCACCCAATCCTAATAGTAAAATGAGGTCTGCCTCTCAAACCCAACATATTCCATAAAGACAAGGCTAATTGCTAAAGCTCTTCCACCAACTCTAGTATAGGTAAGATGCACAGCCTGCAGCCTGGGAGTCAAGCTATTTGTTGGGGAAATATGGAATCCCAAGGTCTTGACGTGATTATACAACTTGGTCATTAGGAGCTGATAAAGCATCTTTTCTTTTTAATCCAGCCTGATAGCAGAAACTACGGTTGTCAAATTCTATAGTATCAACCGTGTGAAGATGTTTGGCATAGCCTGTTTAAAGTTTAAAGGGAATAAAGAAAACATGTGAATGAAGGTGCTCTGGTCAGAAGAGACCAACATTTAACTTCGTAGCTTACATAAAAAAGTAACGCTACACATCACCCTGGGCAAACTATCGCTGTATTAAAAAATTGTAGTGACAGCATTAAGCTGCAGGGAGGCTTTTTTTTCAGCAGTGACAGGGAACAATTAGAGGTGATGTAAAAAAAATAAAGAAAAAAAAAACACAGTGGAGGTAAAAACAGGGCAATACTGAAAGAAAACCTCATAAAAGCTGCAAAAGATTTCAGACTGGGGCAAAGGTTGCCTTGCAGGCAACAAAAAAACGATGCCTGCAGCCAAAGCTGCAATGGTACGGTTTGGATTACAGTTTGTGTCCAGACCTAAATCCAATTTAGAACTCTGGGGAGAAACTTTGAAATTAACGTCCACAGATTCTCTATATACCATCTGACACGCACCAATGATCGTAGTGAAATGTGGTTTTACATTGTATTAATTCACAGGGAGCACATACAGGCATCAAAATATTCCGATTCTTATTTGGAGAAGCAACTAATTCCCCATTTTGTGTTGGTCTTTCACATAAAATCCCAATAAAATGCTTTGAAGTTTAGAATTGCGCTGGGACAAATTGCGAAAAAAAAGTTCAAAAAAGGATGAAAACTTGTCCAAGGCACTGAATGAGGAATATTTCCAGCAGTTTGGCTTCATGTACTCGCCTCTATTTTAAAGCACTTTCCAGATTGCCGCTGTCTTGGTCATGTAGTGTTTTTGTGTGTTTGAAATCAAAACCATTTCTACTTGTCCCTTCAGTTTTATTCAGACTTTGTGTTCAAAGAATTTTTTTTTTTATCCTCTATCTCTTCTCTCTGAGCCTTAGGAGGGCCAGGGATCAATTGAAGGCAGGCATATGAGCATAACAAAGTAGACAAGTGTCCTTGAGCGGAGCAGAGACCGCATTGATATGCCACAGAGATGACAGCCCAGATCTGTGAATATGCAGCAGCTCCGACTAAAGCTGAAAATGCATCTCCGTGAAACTGTTTACATGTCCGTGTCAGCAAAATTTGTTATCTGCCACTAATCAGGGAGCCGAGAATTTTAAACACGTTGTCGGGATGCTGAGGAAGATTCGGCCCAACCTGTCCTCCTGAATTGCCTTTGCGTCCGCATTGCGTTTGGCTACAGATGTATCTGTCTGGCGGTTTCTAAATGTGTTTTCTTGGCTGACTGGCCAGACGTAAGACAGAACATCTTCCACTCCCTTGTCTCCATCCCTGTGCTCAGCACCCTCCTGTATTATTCATAGCTAGGCTCCTCTCGGTAAATAGAGTCGCCCGGGCCTCCCAGTCAGCTGGCGTGCATCAAAAGGACCATGGGCAGGCCTGACAAAACATCCCCCCCCCCCTGTAAGAGCCTTTAAAAGCGTACGTGGGAGGGAAATGAGCAGGAAATGACACGGCGAAACACAATGCTGTTTCAGCATTAAACTTACATCGCGGAGCGCACGCAAGGAGACTTAGCAAACCTTTCCTAAGAACAAGCCGAAAGCTAATTTTGGCCGCGCTCGTACAACAGTTTAAAAAGGGCTCACGGTCTAGGAGCTCTGATGTTGAATATGTCCGCAGCGTTGTGCTTGTTTTGTGTTTGGCTGGTTCTTACTCTCTAACCCGAAGAATCCCTAGAGAACACTGTTTTATTGATTTTTATTGATGCAAGAGCATTGCAAAAGTAAGGCGGTAACACGTTTTTCTATTATTCAAAACGGTCAGGCTGGAAGATTAATCTACATGTGACCCGAAATGAGGAAAAAAAAATAAAATAAAACATCTGCTGCTCCGGGACAAGGCTAAGGGACCGTTACGTTTGACTGACAGGGCTTAACCACCCAAGTGGTTCCAGTGCTCAACCTGAGATGGCTCTACAACCGACTCCTAAATGGACTGGTTAATGGATCGGTTTGGTTTACAACAACCCAGGAGCCAAATCAGAGCCACATCATTACGTCACTGTAAATGCTTTTTATCTTACCCCCTTTTTAATTCTTAGTTTTTGTGAAGGATCAGAGTGTATAGCACTATGATACTACAAGCAATACTACGACTAACGCGCATGGTATTTATCCCTGATTCCCTGCAAACAGTTGCTCTAATTTCACTGATTTAATTTCTTAATGTGATTTTAAAGTGCCGTTTGTGGACACAGCCCCTTAAAGCTGATCTCTGAACAACACCAGCTTCGCTTCAAAATGTGCGTAACTCCACCTGGTGTCATTAAAAGACAGACAATGTTGAAGAGTTAATCCAGAAATTGGTTTCTGGATTCAAACACAGCTCATTGAGGCACATTTTGCCACCTAAACTCAGTGAAGGGGGATATCAAAATAAACTATTGAAACATTGGAAACAATCCGTTCTTTGTGTTTTCCATTTCAAACCAAAACAAGGAAAAATAAAAAAAAAATAGCAGTTTTGGCAAATTTTTATTTTGAATTAAAATAGAAATTGGAATACCAAAACTAAAAAAAACCTGTGTTTTTCTCATTTCAACAATTGAACAAAAGTTATATTGTATATTTTGTTAGTGCACCACTTCGGACTTTCTGGCGGAACTGAAAATCCCTTTTAGCCGGATCAGAAATGATCGTCTGAACTCTTTCACGTACATCCTCCTTTGACAGAAACAGCCAAAGTCTCAACATCAAGGATATGTTTGTCCTTTTTTAGAGGCAGTCCATCTCCTTAAGGGGGCAAAATTCTTCCAATGTTCCAAATAAGTAATTAAAACATTACGCGAAGTATTCAAAAATTGCTAAGTATATGCGCAACATGATCTTATTCTTATTCTAATCTGATGTTTTAGTCATGTTGAGGTGTAGTGTTTTGTACTAATTTCCTTTGGTCTTAAATTAGGAATATCAGAAATAAAGTTAAGTCCGGCACTCACATCACTTTGATTGGTTGCCAGTCTCCATAAACCCGCCCCTGGCTCCCGATGAAAGTGTTTATTTTTTCTGGCCAAGCCCTTTTCCGGTGCTAACCTAGCACTAATGCTAGTTTAGCAGTGGGACCAGTTTGATAGAAGATGGACTTGAGGGAAGAATAGAGAATGAATTGTGACCCATTTTTTTTTAATCTCCTATCAGTCCCACAAACAACCCAGTCCAATACTCACAGTTTTCATCACCATCATCAGCAGCAGCAGCAGTCCCAGCAGTTAAATTTACCTGCCGGGAATCATGTTGACACCTCTTAAATCTCAGTGAATAGTTCATGGCTCGTGTGCCTCCCATTTAAACTTTTTTATGCAGTGACATCAAGGCTCCTGCTTGTGTTATTAGTGCAGCGTGTTTACTTGCAGTATCCTTTAATGAAACACCTACGATGCAAAATTGCCACAAGTTATTTGCTTCTCATTATCAGTGACTCTTGTGTTTAAGTAGATTAAGAACAGCAAATTAACATCTTAAGGATAGCAGAATTTCAAAGTTTTCATTAGATTACATCCAAAGATTGGTTGTGTTTTATTTATCTCATCAGTGGAAGATAGTGTTTTTTTAATTATTTCCAAGCCCTACTCTACACAAACATGCTTGCCTGTGTAATATACCCCCCCCACACACACACACACTTTGTATTCTTTATGGAAAATCATAAAATATTGTTGCCGTTACTCAATAAGAAATATATTTCTGCATCCTTCAGTGATTTTCTATTTTATTGTGAGCTTGACTTTCCAATAGGAGGCTTGCAGACTACAAAATTGGCCCATCTCCGCTACGCGCCACAAATAGAGCATGCACGAGTAGTCTGCATGCAGGCATTTAAGTGTGTTTCGATCTAAAACCCCCATCAGTGCCGCTCTCCCTCGTACGCAGATGCGCACACGAGCTTGCTTTGCTCACGCACACACATGCATCTGTACGGGTAGCCTAATAAATACTGCCTCCCTTTTCTGTGTCATTCCACTCTCTGGAGAGAGGCCTCTATTGACAGGGAGCACAGCTTTAACTGATCGATAGTCTCTTTCTGTGCCTCCCCCCCCTGTGTGTGTGTGTGTGTTGTGTGTGTGGTCTCTCTCTATCCCTACAAGTCCGCACATCTTATCAACTCTCCGCTCTGTCCTCTGATCTCGAGCTGAGACGCTTCTCATTTTGGACATGTAGCTAGAAACCATCCAAGCTATGAACTGT